>NW_019101438.1:158027-467940 GCF_001856785.1 Myzus persicae | reverse complement strand
GAGAGAGAAAGAGAGAGAGAGAGAGAGTGATAGAGACAGAGAGCGAGAGTGATAGAGACAGAGAGCGAGAGTGAGTGCGTCGCGTCCGACGTCCCGCGTACAACCTTGGCACTGAGAACCGCCCGTGCGCATCTAACCTTGGCATTGAAAACAACGACGGCGCGCGGTAGGACTGGCGGGTGGAGAAGACCCGCGCTGAAATCGCGATGGAAACGCGGCGCCGCGGCCGGCCGATATGGAAAGACGGCGAGGCGGCGGGTGTGCGGAGCGCCTGGCGCGCGCGCGAACCACTCGGAGGGAATTCACAGTGACGGCGGGAACGGGGTAACGGCGATGCGCGGGCGGTGGAGGGTGGTCAGGCGAGAGTGGAAGCGAAAAAACAAAAAAAAAACAGTCAGACCGGCGCGTCAGAGACCTGACACACTACGCCGGGTGTTGCGTCATTCCACCGGCGAGGAGTACGTGCGCGCGCGTTTGCGGGCGGTGGGCAAGCACAAAGGTCGGTGGTGGCAGAGAGAGGAGGTAGCAGGCGAATCGATCCGATGGTGCTCGCGTGTGTGTGTGAGTGTGAGTGTGTGTGTGTGTGTGTGTGTGTGTGTGTGTGTGTGTGGCACATCACCAGCTGACGGCGGAGGCAACCTTGGATAATATTATTTTTCTTTCGAACACATCGTATTATAATATAGTGCGAGATAAAACCCCTTCTCAAATAAGTTTTTCTTTTTTTTAGCAATAGGCACTGCAGGTACTAGGTACACCGTTGAGATAATATTATTATTTATTCCGGGCAGAAGGGTATGGCAGTTTTTCAGTTCGGCAAAATATAACAATACGCATAATAATATTATATAGTTACTTCTACATTGTTGTTATTTTGATGAGTTTCCTCTGTAAAGTGAATATATATATTTTTTCATTTTCTTCCTTTTCACGATACATTAAAATATAGTTTTAAGATACGTCGTAACACACCAACATCTGCAAGGGCATTTGGCGAAACGAACGACGAATTTTCATTAAATATTCGCATCGATACGACCGCGTGATTATAATTTATATTGTGTCGTTTTTACGCCCCGCGAAAAATAACATTTTATCGGAAGCACTGACACGAACGGCACGTAAAAAACGTGTAAATATTCTCATAAAAAGATTTTTATTTTGGCAACTGTTCAATATTACAATTAGACGGCAATGATGTATAACTAAACAATTTTATTTTGGGTTTCCGTGGGAAAAATGAGCGGTTAAGAACACAACTTGTGCTAGCGCTTTCGATGAAACAAAAAGCGATTAAATAATAAAAAATAAATCAATTATAGTTTTAATAGAAACTCAGTAAATGTGTGTATATTGTACAAGTGTAGGTACAAGTACCAAAAAAAAATATTTAATCGCGTTCTTCTATGCATTATGAAAATAATCTAATTTTATATACAGTAGTGAGCACGTATTGTTTTACAATAATTTTTAAAATTACTCATAGACCATCGTTCCAGATGATCTCTATTTCATAATATTTTTATAAAATTCACAGACTTGAATTGCAGTTACTCCAAAAAGATCTCATTACTTTGCACACATTAAAATTTTTTCGCAAAAGCTTATGTATGTCAAAAGATTTAAAACCAAATAATGGTAATTAATCAAAAAACTTCCATATAAGATAATAGTTGTAGAATTCTCAAATTTATAGGCAATGAGAAAATTTTTTTTTTAATCAGATTTATCCAAATATATAATCTAATATAATAAAATGATGGAAATTCGTAATAAATTATTATAAACACGAATAAAAAAAAGTGACAAACATTTTTCAATTAATTATTCAAATACCTATGTAAAATACCACTGCGATATATCGTCATAAATATTTTATATCAAATTCTAAAATCTACTGAAAATATAATCCATACGGTACCTAAATAATTATTAATTATCTTTTATTTATTAGCCTACACCAGCTATAACGGGTTACCTACATCTATTTCGATAAGTATTCAATACTGTCGAATTAAATAGCCGAAGGTTATGTCAATGGAAATCGGAGACGTATGAGCACCATGCATGGGGATCCGGGAAGCGGAATTTTGCGTTGTCGGTGGCGGAGGAGGGGATTATTGTAAGCTGAATGATTTATTTTCGGTTTAAATCGGATATTCGGATGGAATTTTGGCAGGGAAATGTCTTTACCGAGTCGAGAAATTCTTTTCGGTGTTTTTGTAAAACGCATAAGGTCGTTATCAAAATTAAAACATAAGTTTAACATAAGTCTGGTCGTATCGGACAGAAAATAAGAAAAACGTATCTGTGAGAGAATCAATATCCGCGGCAAGACCGCAGTTATAATATTATTGTAACGAACAAGTGTAACATATGATATTATCATATAAGCTGACACAACGAAAGTATTAATAAAAATTATTAATGTGTTACATAATAATTATTATGGAAATGCATAAATATTAAAATATTAACGACGACTATTACCGAGTTCCGTAAAGACATCGTCCACAGCGTTTAACGGGCTTGCATAGCTGCACAATATTACACCACAAAACACTCACACTAGCTGCTTCGTGGCCACCGTATTGTCCGACAGTATATTATAGTAGTGACGACCTATAGTCCGCGCGCATATCGTCAATATGTTAACATTATAATATTATTATCTATACGCATAAAAAAATAGTGCGTATACATTTTGCGCGAAAACGGCTGCGCAAATAATATTATCGGCAAAACAATAATTATTATTATTGTAATATTTTTCGACGACGGAAAGCGTACACAACGTAATACTCTAATATTGTAATATAACACAACTAATATAATTTAATACAACATGATAACATGGTATCGCACAGATTTTGCCCGCCTAAAACAATAATAATATATTATGCCACGGCAACATAATATACACGATGTCTAAACAGTATAATATTATTAGGTAATAATTATTACGAGCAATAACTAGTATAACTGCAATTATTTATAAGTTATAAAAACCCGAAACAAAAAATATCATGAGAGTGGTTTTTTTTTACCGTAAAAGTGGATGGCATTACGGCGGCGGCGGCGGTGGAGGTCGGCCGCGCGCGCGTGTTGTTGACAAAGCGTTAAGCGGCTGCGGCGGCGAGGAAACTACTAACGCCATCGTCGCCGACGCGTTCTTATGGCGACGTGCGACACACGGCGGTTAACGGTGGCGGTGACGGTGACGGTGGTGATGACTGATGACAGTGTATGGCACGGTGATGAGCGACGGGAGTGCACGACTGTGCACTTGCGACTGGCGTGCGGTGGGGTTTTCGAAAAACCCGCGAGCGCGGACAAAATATTACTGCATCGCGTATATACCTAACCTACGTGTCGAAAACTTTCGCACCAACCCATTCGGAGCCTCCCGTTCGGCGGCGGCGGCGCGCACGCACGTTTTGCCAAATATACTGACGGGCCGGCTGGTTGGCGGGACGGGCGGGGCGGGCGTAGGAGTGTATACTCTAGGCGCCTCGGCTGCTGCCGCCGCTGACGACGACGACGACGACGACGACGACGACGACGACGTTCAACGGGCGGGCGCGCGCGTGCGCGAGCGATCGTATAAAATGTGTACATAATATTATTATTAAATTGTGTATGATATCTCGTTCGGTACCGGGCCGGGGCAGCCGAAAGCATAACAATATCATATTATATACATAGTTACGCGAATATAATATTAATTACCTGTAATAATAAGAAAACAGATTGAACGCGAATTTTTGGGGTACCGACACGAGTACGCAAGGTACACAGCATAATAATACAGTTGTAGAATTTTGCAAAAATTAAAAATATTTTGAGCGTGTAACTTTATGCATAGTATTATACTCGGATACGGCGCGATAATGAATATTATTATTATAAATCAACAGTAAGAAAAAAATTAAACATAAAATTCGCATTTTAAACAATACAAATGACTGTTTATTGATAAAGAATCCGATCGCTCTTCCCACCTTTTAATCTAGCTACATCACTTTAAATTTTACCAACAAAATCTTTAGACAGGTTTAATTCGTATTTTACTCGTAACTGAATTATGAGTCTGCTACGGTCGAGTGACGCAAACAACGCCACTTAAGTATGGGTATCGCGTGCTTAAAGCGGGGAAAATAGTGTACTTTTCTAGTAGTGTGTAGTTAGGATCGAGTACCTACTTATTGTACTAATATTATTCTATACAGGGAGTCCCACCGTAGGTTATTTTATATTGAATTTAGATGATAGAAAAAAAATGAAAAAATACTTTGATTATAATAATCTATGTCCCTCTTCTACTGCTGTCATAATTTTCTTTAAATATGTCAAAATAATGTTATGATGTATACACTCACCCAAATCCATAGGATAAATCCACGAATTGATATCCAAGATCAATTCCATCTTGAACGATTCGCTCTCGCAATGCAGGCGGCTCACTGAAATAACGAACAAAAATTAAGGACATAATATAATAAACATAGAATTTGTATTAGAGTAATAATAATAATGTAATATTATAATAAATATGTCACAATAATACGACATACCCTATGTTGCTAAACTGTGCTGTTTTACATACGTGCAGAGTACACATGGCTGCAATAGTAGACAAACATCAACCGGAAAATAATATTCTTATTTTCATTCACAAAAAGAAAATTATATCCACATAATAATTCAGTTATCAGGTCATATAATATAATATAGTGCATACTATAGGCCAAATTCATAAATACCGGTCAGTTTCAGCTATTAGAAACGAAAAAGAAAACGCGATAATATAGATTATAGGTTATCAAATATAAGATAGAGCAAATATTTGCTCTAAACATAAATTTATCGCTTATATTAATACCTTTAAAAATATATATTTATAATATAGATATCGAAAACATTTTAACGAGCTTGAAAAATGTATAACGTTTAGCAAATGAAGAGATTAATAAGTAATAATACCGTCCGCTTTATACACATCAAACAGTAGGTAAAAACTAATAGAATTCATCGATTTCCTATAATAGTGATAACAATGAAATAACAATGATAATTATAATTTATTGTTGAGTCCCGCGTGATTAGGAATACAAGAATACAACTTGTAAAACATTAATAAAAACACCCATATAACAAGGGACAGCAATAAAATGTTCTGAAATCGTCTAAATTGAATATTAAAAACAAAACAAACACATATCTGGACGAAAAACCTATCTGCACAACCTGTGGTACTGAACTAACAATCCACCATATCTTCACAGAATGTCGTCAATACACACAGGAACTCCATCAGCTGAACATACCAACCACCTAAGACGCAACCTTCGGACCAAATGCAGACATCACATTTCAAATTTTGACTTTTTTAAGAAAATATGAATTGTACAATCTAATTTAAAAATACTATATTTAAGATTCAAAAAATGTAATCAATGTAACGTATATTATGACTAATGGCCTTTGTTGCCGATGTCTTTTTTTGATCAATAAAAAAAAAACACATAATATCTTTACCAATTTCAGTTCAATAGGATCGCCAATAAATATTTCGCAGTGTATAGTACATACTCAAAAGGACAACCAAGTAACTAAAAAAAGAAATAATCGCGATCTAATGTGTGTTTTGTAACGAATGTAGATATATATGTAAATATATAAATAAATGCACGTATTGGATACGAATAAATAATTATTTCCAAAGTGACGACAACAGTTTGGAGCAGACAATTTGATAATATTTCGTTTTTTAAACACGCATAATTTTCAAATCTCTCCGTGTTAACTAACGCATGGCCCCAGCATCAATACGGCACCGCAATCGATTTACCATCGTCATATTCAGTGACGTTAATGAGGGGTAGAGTTGGAGTGCGATCGCCTCCCCCACTAACCCCTTCGAATTTGGTTAGTTAATTTTAATATATAAATATTAAAAATTATAATTTGTTCAGTAAATATTATAAAAGTATTAAAAATTATAGTTTATTCGGTAAATATTATTAAAATATAAAGAGAATAAAAAGTAAGTATGCTTGGACAATATTTAACAAGAGTATGAAAACATTTTTTTCGCCATATTATGTTTTTGCCATGGTACTAAATTCACTAACCCTTGAAGATTTGTTAAAAACTGTATTGCAGTTATTGGAACGTTGTATTGTGCTGTAACCCACAAGACATAAACTCGAAATAGTGTCTATCTCGATCATGTATAAAATATGTATCGAGCATTTCCGCATGACATTTATACAATACCAGCATATTATATTACACTTATTGCGCATGTATAGCCGTAGTATAGGTAAATTGTAAAATTAGCAAATAAATCCTACATAATTCGACAAAATAATACATATTTCTGAGCATATATATTTTAAAGGACATCGATTTATTACAAGTTCGATATTGAGAAATGAGAAGATGTCCTAAGTAACAAACTCTGTTTAACCGCGATTCAGTCAATAGCGTTTAATTGAACGGCGATGACGCACTTCGAACGGTTACAAGCTGGTAGCGTGGGAGTGAGAGGAAAGAAAGAGAGAAACGCACATCGCCAAATGAATCTGTTTAGAAATAATGTGTGCGAGACAAACGTCGTAGTTGTATAATAAATAATAATCATTAAAATATTGTACACACAAGCAACTTAACAGGAAAGTAATAATTCCTATATATCATTATTATACTCCATTTGCGGTAGTATCGTAAACCACGACACCGTCGTTTTCGCGAGGCTTTGAAATTGATAAATGCGCTTAAAAAATATTTTTTTAATCGAAAGTAGGTAAATTTAGGTGGTAACTACATACAACTCATTATTCATATCCATCGAATGTTATTTGACGATGATCAACTATCACCAAATGAATGACAATAAATTATCTAAATTGTTTGGATATGACTTACAATGTACTTGATAAAAGTTTGATTTTTGAATATTTTTTTTTTCTTTATTGAGATTTTAAAATAAAATTATTGTACCTCAATAATATTATTATTGTAATAATAATAAATAATAATTCGCCGCACGGCGATAACGCGACAACTGCCTGTAAATAACGGTAAATTTCAGCTCTTATATTATAGTATAATATAACACTCGTATTACCCATAGTATAGTGTATATCATTGTGCATACACAGGTGTGGCTCATGTGTGTATAGTAAATTAATTTGGTAAAAGAATTAACAAAACAAAATGGCCGACTAACTGGTGAAAAAAATCATTATTTTTGAACAATTATTATTTTGTATACAATATTATTGTTGTTATATAATTATTATGGCTTACATTACCAGAATATGTCGTGGCCGTAGTAATCATTTCCGTTTTAAATATTATAATATTATTAAATCCATATCCGTGTGTATATATATAATAAAATATGTTATAAAGAATTAGCCTATTAAGTAAAACGACAAGAATTATTCATTTTATACAAAGAGAACTTTTACATACCTACTCAAATCCAAGAAAATATCTAATAAATCTGAAGCTTTTAGCAATTATGTAAAGACGTTTATATACAATATTATACAATGTATTAAGGATTCATCGTGATGATTCAAATTTTTAACGAGAAAACTCCAAAGTATACATATAATATACTATTATAAATTATAATACATATTATTTATAAAAACAAACATTTAATTAAAATACATAAAAACAAGGTTGGTAAAATGTGAATAATAGATTATTATTTATTTGTTATCCAACGGTTTAAGTAAAATTTTTAATTTTACATCAGGCAATGACATAAAAAATTTTAATTATAAAATTAAACCACAACAATGAGTGTAGACAAATATTTGAAAGGCCCTAGAATCTCAATTAATATATAAATACGCATTCCAATTTTACAGATGGATAAATATTTAATTTTTAACTATTTAATTATTTAAATATTTAATTTTCACATATAAAAAACATTGGTTTAAGTTGCATCAAGTGTCTATTTTATATAAAAATAATTTTGTAAAAACACAATTAGATTTTGAACTGCAAATTTTCGAAAAATTTGACGATTAAAATAAAATGTTACCTATAACTTATACACGTGAATCAAAACTTATAAAAATATAATAAATATATATTTACAATAATATCCACAGTGAACCATAACGATATTGTAGGCAATTGACATTTTCTTCCTACACGAAATTGGAATTAATTTGAGTGAAATAAATGTTAAAGAATACACCTAAAATGCCTATTATATAGAGCTATAAACTACTACAAGGATGCATCCAAAATATAGGGAGCTATTCCAGAATAAATGTTTTATTGTAGAGTAATAATAAAATATTATAATTTATAATAATTCTCATGGTTACTCACGGCGGGATAAATAATTATTATTTATTACCATTTTTTCTTTAGCAAATCATAGAATATCGGTACTTCACATTTATTATCCCTCAATAACAAATCAGTTATATTTAGTGACAAATTAAATTTTACAAGTAATGATTAATAATCGAATAAAAAATACTTCAATGATAAACATTTATAGGTAATCTAACAGAAAAACATTATCTTACTTAAATCAGTGAAATGATAGTAAACTATTAAATTTTCATAAAATATCGTAATGAATTGTGTCACTACTATATTATAATTAATCAAGTTCAATCTACCTATCAGCTATTTAAACATTTCATAATAATAATATAGAATTATACATTTTTACTTGATTAATTAACCAACAATCTAGACAACACAGAAGAAATACTAATAGACTAAAATTAAAACCACTACGTGATAGGAGCCAGGAGGTATTATTTTTATGTTATTAAAAGCAAATAGTTAATATAAAACAATGAAATTTATACTACTATTACTACTACTAATATTATACAAATATAGTTTTATTAAAATACTACACATACAAAATATTAGCCTATATTAAGCAAATTAAGCTGTAATTTGCAAGAAAAAATACATTCCTAACTCCGCTCTGCAGAATTAAAAATAATCAATATTTTGATAAGAACACCTACGTACAAATGCGGACGAATAATATTTCGTCATCGCTGGCGAATGCAGTACATAAATAAGTACTTACTTATTTAATATGTATTTTAAAATTTTAAAACATTCATACAATCCGATTAAAAGTTTGCAGGGATTAAGTTTAAACTATTAAATGTGTACCTATACCTCTATATCTATTTTATTGGGTACCCGGTACATAATTATTTTTTGTTTTGCAGTAAATATGGAACGATATAAATCTTTTATTAATAATAATATAAATCATATTAAATTAAACATCTTGATATTTATTTTTTCATTTGCATAATACATCTCTAAGAAGCCATGCATAGAGTTCACAAATTATTAAATAAACAATCATGGACAAGATTGAAGATACCAACAAAAACTGGGTGTGGCCAATAATTTTGTTTTGTACAAGCAAGCCACAAATTGAATGCAAACCTTGAATTCGCAAAATGATTTTATAGTAAATACCTAGCCATCAGTTATTTCTTTTTAGTTATTTCTACTTACTAAACTGTTTTTCAATTTTGAACACTTATGAAAATGCTTAGTCAAGAATTTATTATGTTAAAATAAGAATATATATATATAATTCAATTTAAATTTACATCCAAAATCAAACATATTTTGATCAACGAAAAAACTACAAGAAAATATTTAAAGTATTATAACAAATCATGAAATTAATACGCATATAGTATAACCTACTTATTGCCACGTCTAAACAATAAAGTAAGAAACAAAAACAATTAAAATTGTATAATTTAGTTAGAATAACACATGTCATTTTCAGATCAACAGAGTTCAAAATTAATATTTTACAACATCTAAAAATCTTTCTTGTTTCACGTAGAGTCCAAAAACGGTTAAAACGTTTCAGAACCATATTTGCACATCTATATAATTCTTAAAAACATATCGTTAGATATTATTTCATGTTTATAAGATTATTTAAAGTTGTTTAATAATGAAAAAAGTTTTTCTCCCCAGCGGGAATTGAATACTGGCCCCCTCATTTTTACAACGAGTTTTCGGTTGTTTTTAGAAATGTTCAAGTAAATTACTCTACCTACCTGAACTGTTCTAAGTATCAACCCAAGTCCTGGTACATAAATAATAATATGAAATGAAAAAAAAGAAGCACAAAATGTAATCATATAGAATTAACAGATTACCCTACCTCTCATCACATAATATTGTCTAAAACCCATTTGAATAGTAATTTTTAATAAAACAAAAGTTTGAATTAACTTAACATGTAACTTTCCAGTTCCTTTATAAAAATTAAATTATAATGAATTTCGTTTTAAATGTTTTAATATTATTTATTAAAACCTCTTATATATGTATTATCATACACCCGTTTTATTACGTATATACCATAACTCAAGACACAAACAAAAATTTGTAGAAAAGTAACATAATTTCTTATCTAAACGATTATAGTTGGTAATAATTAAAGTATAGATACACGACTATATTATTACACTTGAGTTGTGTGTAAAAATATTAACTATAAACGTTTAATGATACAATTTTAAATAAAATTCATAAAGTAACATCTGTTATTGCTAATTTATACCATTCTACTATAAGTACTAAAGGCTATAAACAAATAATTTCTTGTGAAAACACATTTGAATGTTTAAATAAAATAATGAATGTAAGATCATCCAGTAAATCGATTATCCATCAAACATAATACATGCATATCGCCAGAAAACATGAAACCTTGGATGATTTTTAGGACAATTTATTTTTAACATGTTATAGAAAATTATAAAATTATTGACTATCATTATAGAACTGTAATATATAAAATGACAAAATGATGTTATTTGTAGAACACCGAATTATAATTATTTATTGCAAAACAGAAAATAACAATATTTGGTCCAATCTGTATAATACCTAGTATATGATATTATATATACACATTAATTGGTGCTATTTTTATATTTAATACATATAATTGTACTTGTACTTGTAAATGACCTTCCTATTGTTATTATAGGATATATTGAGTGCACTTAAATTAAACCAGCATGGTAATACGAAAACTGTTACAAAGGTAACTAAAGTATATTATTATTTATATTGAATCAATAATATTACCTGAAGATACTTTTATGAAGTTCAGTCATGGCATATGGTTGAAAACGCCAAAATATAATTAGAATGATTTATAGAATAAGAAATATTAAAATCAAGAATATATCAAGTGCAAATTGTTAAAAAAAAGTTGCTAGAGAGACTATGCCGTTGCCCATTGACACTTGTGGCCTTGCTGAATGAGACTTCGATCCGGAGAGCTGGTACGCGCCTTAGCTATTGTGGGCGGCGCTCGAATTCATTGACGTCAGACCGCCAACGCCGCCCAACGAACCCCCTGCGACCCATCGGGGTAATATTTCTCCCACAGTCACTTGCGCTCGCCCAGAATAAACATACATTTACACACGCGCAAATGTATAAATTGTAAGACGTAAGTGTATGTGAGTAATTTTGTTTCACTAATATTTAAGCACAAGTGATAAAAAAAAAAAGGCTTAGGCAGTACCTATATGGTATAACATATAAACTAGGATTAAATCATTATTTTATTTCCGGAGAAACCCTGAGTTCTAATTGGGTATTTTTCAAATAAAATGTTTACCAAGGGCAACGGGCTTTATAGGTGTTTCATTCGGTTTGTTGGTATCGTCGAGTTGCTATAGTTATACATCATATAATATTTTGCTTTAATACCAGGTGACAGGATTATGACCATTAACCACTAACCAATAACCAGTGTGTAATTATTTTAAAAACGAAATGATATAAAAATTAATAAACAAGCACAAATATTGAAATAACAACTTCAAGACAGCAAATTTTAACCTTTTCGAAAACAAATTCAAAATGTTTTATTTTATTATCAATTTAGCATTTGTGTGCAATGGCTACAAAATACACAATGTTACTTGATAAAGAAAAATGTAGAGCTTACTTGTTTTAAATCTGTCCAACTATTTAATTTTTTAATGCCTATATATTGTAGGTAGGTAATTATGAATTAACAATAGATAATTTCTCAGACATTACATATGTTTATAAGTTTTATAAATTCTAATATTGCCGAATTTTTTTTTATAAATGAATAGATTAAACAAGTAAAGATATAATTTAATTACCGAAACAATGGAACGTCTTACTTTCTCTACCCGTGTTACTGAACATATTTATAGATAAAATAATTATTAATAGGTTTAAAATGTAAATATCTATCTTTTTTTTAAATAGTACTGCAACATGAGGGCTGAACTGTTTTCACATTACTAGGCCCCCATGCAGCATCATTTAATGCAAAAAATCTAAACAATAATAAAAACTATGGTTGACTCGCACGGGGCCGGAATCTACTTTCTTTAGCGGAGCTAATGTATATACATTGAGTCCAAGCAACACGAGAGCATATAATCCTTTTACAGTTGGAGCAGCCAAAATACAAATACCTAACTACATCAAATAATTATAACATTATAACATTTTAATTGTTATATTGAGATAGAAATTTTAAAAAGGATGGTACTGACGTAAAACGACATACATACCTATACAGTTAATTTATTATTGTCCCACTAGTTTTGGCAAAATCAAGAAAAACTGCCAAATAAAGACGAAGAAATGTAAGCGCCGGGGTTTTTTTTATTAATTTATATCATATTATTCTCAAAGATACTCCAACTATTTAACTTCTATATCAATTTTTTAAATAGTATATACTACTAATTAATGATAATAACTATAGGTTACGATGTCATAGTTTTATAAAGTAACTAAAAATTATCACTGTACAAATAATCACTCCATTAGAATAATAAATGATCAACTTAATGTGATATTAGGTAAATTAAAGTGTTTATTTGGTTATCAGTTATCATCTAGTTATTTATTATGTATTATAATATTTCGAAGTTCAGAATCTTTCTCCCTAATATATTTTATTTGTCAGTACAGGAATACCAACTGAAACTTCCAATAAATACTGAAACGTATATGGTCTAATATCAGATATATTTTAATAATAAAAAATACAACATTTATATGATGTACTTACGTCAAGTATACAATATTTAGAGAAGAATCAGGCTACAAGTAAAAATATATATTATAAAATCGGTCCACTAAGTGTTTTCGTCATTTAAACTATAAATGTTACATTTTTATTACCAAAAATAAGTACAATAATATAATTTTAAAATGTTAATTTTTTCAAATGAATTATTCATAACAAAAAATTAGTTAATAACTTATAATATTATTCATAACTTGGATGAGTAGGTTATGAGTAGGTACCTTACCTAACCAAAATAAAAGTATTTCTTCTAACAGTTTTTACATCCTATATAATTATTTAAAAGAATTGTTTACATTAATCAGTTATCTAGATATTCAAAATTGTATACGACAAATGTCGAATTAAAAAAGAGGTTAGGATGCGACGGAACAATAATATATTTAAAAATCTTAAGTTCATACAATTTATAGATTATAGATGGAGGACTTTAAGTGCCAAACAAAATAATTAAATATTTAAAAAAATATGAATTTTTTTCATTTACCACCTAAGAGACATATTATATACTATTGATATAGTAATACTGACATTTAAATTGTATTGATATAAGTTTTAGTGAAAATATTTAAAATATACAATCTAATACAAAATGATTTTATATACTTATAAAAGCGTTTACTAATTACAAAAAGAAAGTAGGTGAGTCAGTATAGATGGCGCAATATTTCGCGATCCCTGTCCCTATTCCTCTTCTCGTACAAAGGGATGAAAGTTTTTTTTTGGTTGTTTGGATGAAGAAATGAGATAGCGTTCGAGGTAGAGGGGCTATGACGTAAATAGAATGGAACTAGCGGGTGAAGTAAAATGGAGGGGACTCGGACGATCTTTGACATTTAAAACGAACGGAGCGAAAGAGATCGATAGCTCCAACCCACAACCCTGCAAGCTCTCTGTATAATAATGGTAAACCTAAACTGATGTAACTACATTTGTGCTAAAATAACTTATTCAATTTAATAAAAATACATGATTGTTTTAATATAGATTATTAAAATACTATACAAAAAAAAAAAGTAGTAATGCAAGATGCATTTAATTCAGCAGGTGGTATATCGTATTTAGTATGTTATGCATTATATAAAATGTTACAAAGATAACTATACTCGTATTTCTACTATCTACTGTTAAATATGTGTGATATTATTGTCATCTTCGCGAATTATTTTCTATATGTAATTTCGTTTAAGATTGAAACAAAGTAAATTAAAATATTACATAATTACTTCTATAGTCCAAAACCAAGCAATTATAACTTTACGTTAAATTATCTCAAAATGATTTTTTATTGAATTAATTTAAATTGTTGTAAGAAAAATATATAGGTATGAAATTAAAACGTTTATTTGACAACGAAGATTCCATAATTATAAGAACATAAATTTGTATTTTAAATTTTAAATACAGTTTTAGTTCTCTAATAATAAATTGAACATTGACTCAATATGAATATGAACATCACTAAATAAATTGTATTCTAAAAATTAATTAAAAAAGTATGAAGGCTTGTTTATTAATAATAAAATTATGTTAATTATTATATTATGATTTAACATTTTTCAAAACCATATTATAAAATGTATATGTATTATGTATATTTGATAAAATAAATTGACATTATCTGCAAGTATATTGTTTTTAATCAAACTGTTTATTTATAAATATAGTTTTTATTCTGTTAATGCACAATATCGATTAATTTATGTTTATTAAATGATAATTCAACTTTTTAATTTATTTCCTGACACAGTTTAGTAGCTACCATAAATTATTTTTCTGTGTATCTTTGATGTTTAAATGTTAAATTATAGGTACATTTATGCATAAGTACAAGAAAAATATTCTGTTTCAATGCCTATATGTAATAAAAGCGAAGACATTTAAAATAATTCTCAAAATTATATAAAAAATATTTATGCTTAAATTAAGTTAAATTTAAAAATAATGCGATAGGCACCTACTATTATTACCTATCTATTGTATGAAATAAATATAATTCATAATACACCATTACATTTAAATAAATATAAATTAATATAAAATATAAAATAATAAAAAAATTGATTTTAAATGTTCACGAAATTTGATCGTGATCAATAAAACACATTGTTTATTATATTTAGTATTTTAATAGTATAAGGACTATTTGAAAATTACCTAAAAAATTATTTTCAATGTGAACAAAGACTATTGAATTATTGTGAACTCCACAACAGTCAATTTAACAATAATTTTAAAATATTCTGAACTACACACTTTTTTACTGATAAAATTAACAAAATAGTATCAATTAGTATTTACACCTCATTATTTATTACTTATTAACAACCAAAGATGGACATAAAATTAAGTGAATTGAGTCATCACGTTTTGTTACAACAAAAAAAGGCGTTTCGCCACGTGGCGAAGGTCATCTATTCTTAAGTTTTTAAACTTTTGACACTCATTAATCAAATGTTTTCAATTTGAAAATGAACTACATCATACCATACATTTGTAATAGATTTATATTTAAAAAAGAGAGGCTAATGTACTATTGTTGAAGTATTTGAAATTACAAGGTTACCGAAAACTGGAAGGTCATTTTGACTCATTAAATTATATAAAATATTTCTGTAGAGATATAATTAGGATATAAATCGTGTTTGGTAAAAATTAATACTATGGGTATATATAGTACAACAATAACAATCATAAAATGTAGCCGCAAGGTCTTTAACGGTTTTGTATAGGCATGAATTGAATATGCACATGAAATTTCAACAGTATGCCTAGTTGAGTATATAATATATAATATAGTAATGTACTTATATCTTAGACTATAGTCTAGTATTACCTTTCTACATTACGGTTGTTTATTTTAAACAGTAAATAGTAATAAAAATAAGATATTTTTGTATGATTAATATAATAACCTACTTATGTAAAAAATATAGGTAATTTCCTACATTTTAGAAGAGAAGCAGTTTAGTGTGATAGACAAATTTTAATATGGGTAATTTAAAACATTTTCAAAGTTAGTTAAAATGAAAGAAATTTACTGGTTTATCTCAAGTGCACTTATAATTTAACTAATAATAAAACGTTAATAATATATATTATATAGTTTGTAATCGCTTTGCTATAGTTATTTTAAAATAAAATGCAAATTTAAATTTAAAAAAAAAATATATTATATAGACCTTGTTGTATAATATGTTCCTGTATCCATCAAATTGCTTGTTGTCGAATTGCAGGGTACTTTGAAATACATTTTAAATTTTAAATAAAATGCCGGTAGAATTGATAAAGATAATATACATATTTATATACACTAAAGAAGAAAGAATCAGCTGTCGATCAGCACGCAACGACAAAACAAGTACGACTGCGCGTTCATATTTCCAAGGTCCCAAGGTCCGTCCTATAGATTGCCAAAAATCCTATATACCCTCTCTCACTCTTTCTCTCTCACGCTCTATCTTCATACGTACACTACATAACCCGTTTGTATTTTCATGTGGTGGGGCAACGGAATTGATTGTTTGTCAGTTGCATATATGGTTATACTTATAACTTATAAGTACCTACATAATAGAAGATTTGTCCCATTTTTTGAGATAGAAAACAAAAAGCTTCCCCTCTCTCCTCATCTGATTAAGCACCCACTGAGTACTGTCCTTTTTACAACTTGGATCATACTTTCTATATGACATAAAGTTCACTTGGCCGAGAAACACGATAGTATACGACAATGTTGAGAATTTTTTTCTTTAGGTAGATACCTATAATTATTGAATTTTAAATAACTAACTATATTACATAAATAGATACCTATAATTGTTATTTAGGTCATAATTGACCATACCCCCATAAGATAGTAAAGTTGACTATTGTGAAAATATAAAAAGTGTAAACATAAATAGCTCAAAAAAAAGAAAAAATCACACAACTCTTATACGAGAATAGTTACAACGACCTAAAAGACATGAAGACTTATAGGACTTAGCTATACATGCCTATACATATAATTTCTATATGAAATCGAAAAGAAAGGGTCTGCCTAAAGCAACTATTTTGAATCACGTTTAGAATATAGTGAAAACTGAAAAGGGATATAGATGTGCATTGGTAAATATGTTATTTGTATTAGCCATTAGGTATACATAATATTTATGATTCTTGTTTGAATACAAATTACAATTTAAAAAATAAATAAAATCATAACTCAAATATTATAGGTAGGTACCGATTTTGTAATTTTTCATCACTACATTTATGTAATAGAATTAAAATTTAAAAAAAAAAAATTTTTTTTAATGTCAGCACGTTTTAAATTTTATATTCTAGAGCCAAATTTTTTTACCCAATATATTATTTTTCAATTATATTTTCTATAAATTGTAAACATCATCGAAGTAGTTGATAGTTTATAATTTTATTTTAAATTACCAGATAGTAAGGAATTATAATATATCCAACTTTCCAATAACTTACTACATGAATATGATTAAAACGATTATAAATTATAAAGATTATTGGTCATATTATGTTACACGATATGTCAAGTATGTACATAAAAATAAATAAGTATAGGTAATTATTCTATTTATGAATAAGAAAATATAAATAAATATATGAGTTAAGACTAAATATGTACCTAAAAATAAATATGATCGTAATTTGTTTTTCTTCTTGCGATAATAATTCAAAACAATTGATTTAGGTGATGAGTGGTCAATTAGTAATTGTATTAAAAAAATCAGTTTTAAAAGATATAGAAAATCTGGAATAGTTTTTTGTAGGTATCTATTTATTTTAAAATAGCTACATTTTATATAAGTACATGGTGGTTCACTAAGCTTATTTTTAAAATGAATTTATTCAAAATATGATGGTTTTTGTAATTTTTAACTATAGTTAAGAACCATATTTTCTATATATATTATTATTTAGTACTAAGATTTTTTTATATCATTCAAGCTTCTCACATTGTAAAAACAATCTTAATTCCAAAAATAAGATTTACAATACATAAAATCAAAAAAAACGGGGATGAATTATAAATGCTTGGTGAATCACCTTTACGTGTAGATAAATATACTCCATGTATTTAACAAGAGGAACTTTTCATTACATGCACTATATACATTATACAATACTTTCCTTTAATAATTCACCTGCTTAACAATTCAAACCTAACCTTATCCTCAGGAAAAAAAGATTGATTCTTATCTGAAAAATGAAGTAAGTATCACCAGAGGACACTCCTTTAATGTAATGATAAATATAAATAATGAAAATATAGTCCTAAAGTATACTTGAAAATTAAAAAATCAAAATTTGAACAAATGTATTATTAAAGGGAATAACAGGGGAGAGCATAGTAAATAACTTTGTATATAAATATCGACCTTGAAAAAGTTCTATAACTTTCAACTATGAAAAGTATATAAACATAGTAATCGGTAACACGTGAAAGTGTGATTATCATTACTGCATTACAGTAGTTATTAAATCTCAAATCATAGAAAAGACGACAAAATTACAAGAGTAATAATAAATAACTACATTTACGATTTGACTATATATTGAACTATATTAAAACCGACTATAATATAAAAAATATAATTAACATAATGCTATTTAAAAATTGTATTATTTTTAATGAAATATAGCTTGTTCACGAAAAAAAATTACAAATTACAAATAAAAACTTGGTACATAAAAGTAATACGTTCATTATATAAAATATATATATCTATATAAATTATATAAAGGTACATGGTATTATATTTTAAGGCTACACGATTGCAGCCATATTATAATGTAACTAGTGGAACTCTTTAACGATCCGCGGGCGCGATTATTAGTGATAATATTGTTTTGGCACATGTACGTCCTTGGCGTGGTCAGACCGTATTGCCGAAAATGTTATACGAGGGGGGCCCACGGGTGCCCCATTGTTATTGCAGTGCGATACACACACAGATGTGCCAAGGACAAGCGTCGGTTGCTAAAAAACCGTGCCCAACAACCTAATTCGGGCCTCATTTCGTCACACCACCGCCGCAATATATGACAGCGCAACGAATTTTCTATATATATCATCCAAAATGATTATTGCAATCTACATAATATGTAGGTGTAATTTTCATATGTCTTGAAAATCTATAAACGTGCGTTGAACTGATTAACACTAGGCTTTTAGCAACTAAAGGTCTAAAACAATTACTCGAGCTGTTCGATCTCTGCTCCACCTATCCTTCAGCCACGCCAAAGTCTCATCAATATAATACTTAACAATTTTTCTTAACGAAATCGAAAATATTATAATCGATTGATGGTACAGTTATAATACTTTATAATATATAGTGATTTGCATTGCTTCAACAATTAATACATTTTATATATTTAAGGATGATATTAATATACTGTATATACCATGTTCACAGTAAATATACAGGGTGATTCACCAATCATGCTCAATTCCTCGTTTTCTTCAATAATGCAGTTATTCCAAATTGGTTTTTTTTAAATTTTTAAATAAACTTAAATCCCATATTTTAAAATTCTTGAGATTTTTCGTACTACTTAAGGAGTGTCCTGTGGAGATACAAACTTCTGGTTTTTTTTTCAAATGAGAACACCACTATTCAACTATAAATTGCACAGTAGATAATTTTTCTAAAATGTTTGACGTACCAAAGTCAAAATTCAAACAGTTAGTTTTTGAGTTATCTATAACTTTGAGTTATATGGATAAAAGGTCCATAATAATGAGTTTATAAGATATGGGGACTATGGTGATTTGAAAATTCCAGTGATTAATTTATCAACATTAATAATTTGTAAAAATGGCTCAAATTTAAAAATACTAATTTTATTAATACGTCTATTTATATTTATGTAAAACCAGTTTTAAGGACTATTATCTTTAATATTAACATTTCAAGAACTAAAAAACTACTCATTCGAATTTCAAATGTGCTACATCAACATTTAAAAATATAATCCACACACTTACAGTAAAAGAGGGAGGTTTTCATTTGAAAAACAGAAATTTGTATCACCGCAGGACACTCTCCTTAAGTAGAACAAACACATTCAAGAATTTGAAAATACGGTCTTTATAACATATATTTAAAAATTCCAAAAACAGATTTGAATAAATTCATTATTAAAGTGAAAAATAGGGTTGAGCATGCTTGTGAATCACCTTGTATATTTAAAAAAAAATTAAAAACGAATTAAATAGAACATAAATATTTTTTAATGTTTGAAGGTATTTTGATAGTTCACTTTAATTTAAAAGCTGTGTTTTGTAATAAGTGTATTGTGTGCTGTTAAAATCTTACGAGTAATCACCGTTTGTATACATGTTATTACAAATAAAAAGTTGCTATACGTTTTAACATTATGACTTCTGAAAATTATAACTTTTATCTGTATACAAGACAAATATATTCATTTCCAAGATATTTCAATATTTTTATTTAAGTTATAAGTATGTAAAATATAATAATTTAAAAATGCTTGTACATAATAGAAAAATTGAAATATAGTAAAAATATTAATACAACCACTGATAATGTTTTTTAACTTAAAGTTTGATAATTGGTCAATTCACTCTAATATTTAAGTAAACAACACAATATTGGTTCTGCTGAACACAAATTTCCTAGGTCAAGCGTGGGTCAGAGAGAGAAAACAAATAGTGTGCTGACATCCTCTTATGCAATTCATCTCATTGAAAACAATATAATATGAAGTTTAACATTAAAGATATGATCATATTCGTATGTATGGTTCGTATCGTAGCTTTGAATAAATCATATTTATGTCTGAAGAACAGTTAAAAATTCAAATTTTATTTTTATTTTTTAAACAATTTTGAATTTTTGTTTTACTTAACATAGCACATGAATTTTATTTTTTTATGAAATGTATGTACATCAGATTGGTATTAAAGGGTTCTTTAAACGAATATAAATGTGTTGTTAATAATCAAGCAATGTTACCTATTATTAAAATACAAATCAAAAAATTAAACCATTTATTATGTGCGGTCATTTGTTTTTGATTTTCAAAAAAATAAGAAAATCGATTTTGTCAAAAACTCATTTGTGCAAAAATTTCCATTTTTCCAGAATTTTACTCGATAATTAAAAAAAATACCAAAAGTACCAACTGTTTGTGTAAACAATTCATTTACCTACCATAAAGTATATTGCAATTGAAAATCAAAGCATTTTTCAATTATAAATCGTGTGCACAAAAACAAAAATAAACACGCATCATTGAAAAATCAATACGTTCATCGCTCCGCTCAAAATATAATATAATATATTAATTAAAGATATACTTTAACTTAGATACGCACAAATCAAATGGTAACAATATAACTATAGGTACCTACATAATAGTATAAGTTGATCCTGTACACTTCGTTGCCCGTTAAAAATGCCAACTCTATGTGAGGCTCTCCCTTGTTATAATGCGAGCAATATATCATCAGGTAGGCAATCTACCTGCGGTGGATTGCGGACCCCGGTATAGGTGCACTCTATATGAAAAATATGTTTTATTCTTATTTCATTTTTTATTTTGTTTGTGGAATAAATAAATAAAAATATAACTCAGCCACTTTGGTATAGGCCATGTGCGAAAATTTGCATACTTAAACCTGATCTGCCTGATTAACCAATGGCAACCAAACAATTTAAAAAATATTTATTTTTATTTTTTACTCAGAAAATTGAGCGAAAAATTAGTTATTAATTAAAAATTGTACGAATAATACACATATTGTACGGCACGGCGGCCAGCGGGTTTCCAGCTACCTCTAATCTGACCTTGTTGTCCGTCAAATTATGTTTGACTTGCTCTTGTATAATATCTTTGACTTCTAGCATTGCGAGTTCTACGACATAAGTTTGTTTATAATAATAAGCGTGATGGCTTTGAACTAACCATGATGAACAAACACTTATTAAACAACGCACTGCACATTTTTACTTTCTTGATTTTTAATCAAGTAAATATGGTAATTGAAATGAAAAAGACTGAATTTTGAGAACTTCAAGAATTTGTGTTAAATAGGAAAATAATAAAAATGTAACTCAGTAATAATGAGTATAGGTGGGCAATTAAGCTAGCTTTAGTATAAATATTAATAAGAGAGATCTGATATCACATACAAGCTATACAACGAATCCACAAAAACGTCAGCTTGAACAGTACCAAAAAATTTATTTTTTAACTTATCTCCTAAACTATGATAGCTAGAAAGTTGGTTGATAGCTCACACAAAATTATCAAAGGGGAAACAAGAGTGGAATAAAAAATTTTAAAAAAAATTATTTAATTTTTCAGTTAAAAAAGTTATTTTTTCGCTAGATCTTCATTTAGCGGAGTAGATTTCAGAAACTGAAGAAAGGATTTTGTTGTTTGGGGTTTTGTTAGATTCAAATAGGCTAGACGAAGTGCTGTGAAGATTTTTAGAACTTTATCTTCAATCGTTAATTCACTACAAAGCTTTAAAGCATAAAAACATCAAAAAACCGTCAAATAAAATATGTTTTGATTTTTTTTTAAAGCTCTGTAGTCCCAAAAGCCCAAACACTTCCCAATTTGTAATGCCATACTGCAGTTAAAGCCCCAGAATACATGACTCATAGATACTTTTCTTTTCTTAATTGTTTGCATTAATATTATACAGATAAAAATAGATTAATTGTAGAATTTTACTTTTTGATACAATTCGCCGATCAAATACATAATTAGACGGACGAAAATGTCAGGTTACAGGTAGCTGGAAATCCGAGGGCCGCCACGCCGCATATATAGGTATACAATTTACACGTTTATTTTAATTATTAATAACCACTTATTTAGTAAATTTATCGGACTAAATGTATGCCTATGAAATTCGCTTGGACATAAGAAACACATGAAAAAAATCCGATCAAAATTCATTTGATAATTATCTAGTTTACTTTACACAAAAAAATCACTTGCAGCTTTATATATTAGTATAGGTATATATAGATATATAATACTTAATTAAGTTCAATACGAAGAAGACGAATTATGCATAAATGCCATTTTGACATACATGAATATATTATGTAATGTTCATTGGTAAAATTACTAACTGTAAAATAGTGAAATCAGAAATAACGGTATATACTCATTGATATAGTCTATACTCTATAGTGTGTACTATTACCAATTATTAGGTATTTAAACAAATAAGAAAATATTCAAAATACTATAAAATCATGCATAATATTAATATAAATAGGTAATAATATTAGTAATAAATGTGATATAGTATTGGTATATACTATAGAAGATAAAAGATAAAAGTATTTTTACAGCTAAAAATGTCCATAACGGACACAAAAAAAAACATTACCAGTACATTTGTTTCGCTCATAGTCTATAATGTTATATTTTTTTAAAGTGATTCGCTAATAAAAATATTCAATTTTATTTATATAAATAATAGTTATATATAAATATAAAGTTACTTAAAACATGTTAATAAATGTCAGTAGAACTATTCGTTATCTACTTATTTGGTATGGTCTCATTCAGTTAGGCGAAATAGTAATTCAGTGAAGGTCCATTTAAGCAAGAATGCAAGGTATTGGTGGGGTGACGGAGTGTAGCAAGTGTATTATATAATATATAAATAGTCGATGAAAAATAAAAATTTTTATAATTTTTATCTAACAACTACTATTACTAAATAATAGTAGTTTCAAATTCTCAAAAGTTTTCAAAAGCGTCAGGAATAACAAATAAAATATTAAGGAGAAACGGGGATTTTTAAGCAAAACCAGTTTTTGAAATAACCGATTTTTGTTTTTAGTGTAACTCTAAAAAAGATGACCATAGATACATGAAATTTTCACTGAATGTTTGTGTTAGCATTTTCTATACACCATAAAATTCAAAGTATTTAGACTATGTTGATCTCTATATAGGCGGCAATAGGCATATATGCAATTTGAAATTATTATTAGTTTTTTTTTGATTAATTATGTCTATAAAAATTTTAGTCCAAAATAATTTTTTATGAGCGTCTGAATTTCAAAGTTGACAAAATACGTAAAAGTCACAACAATTTGCAAATCATTCTAAGTTAGAAATTCATAAGAAAATTTTCTTTTGATTTGAAAATGTAATACAAGATTCCCTATAAGTATATAAATTCTGCCAAACAGTGAAATTAAATTGTTATGAGCGTTTGAAGTTGAAATTTTTACAACATTGGATATTCACTAGATTTCTCGTGTTTAATATTTCTTATTTTGTTGTCATTCAAAAACGAATAACTGTACACTTGAAATTTACACCATATGTTTATTTTATTTATTAATATACTTGATAATAAGAATATAAAATATCCTAGACTGAAGTACCGTCTCTGTTCAGAATCGTTTTTCGTATACCACAAGATCTTATATCATTGAATTCAAATTTAGTAGGTACCATCCTTTACAGCAACCTTCTAGATACCTTATACAGAAGAGCGACATCTATTTACCCACTTTTTTTTTATAATACATCGAATTGGAAAATTTGGATTTTTATTTTGTCTTAAATTTAGAGCAAAAGAGGAAAAAATAGGAATCGTACATATATATTTATGTATATTTTTTAGACCAGTACCTATACAATTATGATACGCGCATGCATTTTTGTTATTGTATATAATTTATATACATATATATATTATGAATATAAAATAAATGAAAACATTAGCTTAGATAAATGTATAAATGATAACATTTAAATTAATATTTTTATATTATAAATATAAGAATACTATGATAAAATTACAAAATACAAGTATTTTAGTTTACCCCTAAAGATTGTGTTTATCAAAATGCTATTAATATTAGGATGATCTTTATATAACATGTGTTGGGCTATTATTTTAAATATACACCTCACAAAAATCTGATTATGTGTACATAAAGTATACCGTGTAAGCACTAGAAGCAATCAACTGAGTGCATTGATCTTAAAATTATTGTACTTATGAAAATATGAAAGGCGTAACACAATGCTTCAAGCCAACAATATTCAAGGATGTCTGCGATCATCTAATATAATAACATATAGATAGTTTTTTCTTATAATATTATTTTTTTATCATTACGTTTCATTGTCAGGTATACACCACGAAAAATCCTCAGGGTTATTGGCTTGATTGGAGTTAACACATAATTATAAACGCACCAAGAATATGACCCAAGTTATTCTATGTGTAATTTTGCATTGTTAAAACAATAATGCAAAAAGTTTGTCAAATGAGAAAGTTAGTTATTTTTTGGTTTCAAAATGTAAATGCCAAATAATTATAACACCGGAATTACTCAGGCGAAATATTTATAAATAATAATATATTTAGAATATGGAAACAAATTGCACAGTTTTGGTCAAGATAATTTGTGTTTAGATTTCAAGTGACAAAATGTATGGTTAAAAGTTGGTTTTAACTATCGACGACAGAATGTCTTCATAGTTAAGTTAAATTAAAGTTACAGGTAGACTCTCAATTTGATTTTTGCCGTTATATAATATAAACTACATATTACTATCTAGGTAATGATTCATGGTTTAAATTTTTTATCTAAGAGTTATACTTTCGGTTAAATATTTTGTGAGCTCTAGTAGTTATTTTCTATAAGCTATTGCTAAATCTTCGCACGTGTATTAGCCGATTGCTTTGACTATTGTGTCATGTATTTATTGTATTGTTAGCAGCCATTTTCGAAACCCTATATTTGGTCAACACGAAATTGAGATTATGCAATGTAATCCAAGGGTTTTGTGTGTATGATATTATCTCCACACTATTTTGCAATCGCCCACGAAACATATACAAACGAACGTAGAGGTACACATTCAATGAGAGAAAGGGGTAATTCGTTAACGATTGCTGTGAGTCAGCTACCGCATTCCCACTTGTTTTTTTTTAGATACAAATAACATAGTTCGTGCTGTACTCGGATATTTTGATTATTTAGTAATGGTATCGAAGGTCCCAGATTAGCTTTCACTATAGTCTCACTGCCTAAATATAGATAGTTATGTTTTACATAGTTTGTCGACAATTAAATCTCCTAGTTCGGTTTCGATGATACATGCATAATATGAAAATATTAATAATAAATAGATACAATTTATAAACAATTTATAAAATGATAAATATTAGATACTTTAAAAACAAGTAAATAAAAATGTCATAGCTGATACAACGTTTGAAAGAGTCTTTTAATGGATTCAAAATCGTGATATTATACAAGTATAAATACAGAGGTGATTATTTTAAAGGTAAGTACTAAGTAGGTACTGCACGTTTTCTAAGAGTATGAACTTTTTGGAAATATACTTTTGGATAAGTTAAGGTACTGGTTTGTTATCGCACCGCAACCGAACTGCATAAAAACACTACCTGGCGTTCTCATGTCAGCAGTCTTTAAACTAAAAATTTGATAGGTATTCATGATCAATATTTCTCTGTAACTCGATATCTTACGTGTACCTAGATATATTTAGCATGTTTATGGAAAATAGTAAAAACTTCTTAAAATATTTAAAATTGTATTTTATTGTATTAAAATATAATCTTGGTAGGCAGATTGTTGCCTTGTAACTTTATTATAAGTACTGATATTTAAAGAGCTTTATGATTAGGGATATGACTTAAATAATTTTATATTTATTTAAGTGTAATTATGAAACATGGTACTATTCATATTGTAAATGATCTGGAAAAAAATATAATATTCCTATTTACTTTTATTTGAAAGTGTTGCAATGGTACATCGTATATATAAAAAATATCCGAGTATACAACGAATAGACGTCTTCTTATCACGGGGGGAGATACATTTTATACAGTGAGGTAGCGTAGCAATATAACAAACAAGTGCCTACTGGTTAAACTCTTAAAACCAAAGTTTAAAAAAATATCTCATTCCCATAAATAGCTCAAAAAGAATCATAATATTTCGAAAATTGTATCATAATGGGAAATGGCCATAATATAAATATTTTGCTTCCCCTCTAAAATAGATTCACTTTCCTACTAGAAAAGATGCTGATGTATAGAAAACCCAAGACTTTTTTATTACCCCAAAATTTGATCAGAAAAATAAAATACAAATAGCATTGCAAAATCAAAACATTATCATCGCTCCACTCAAATTCTAAAATTTTAAGAAAGTTCTTTACAAAAAAAAAACAAATCACTTTAAAGTTTAAACCAATACATTCTCGCTCAGCTCAAAGTCTAAAATTATTTCATTGTTTTCATACTTTCATTTGAAAAATTGGACATAACACAATATTATTAATCGATCGGCAGTGTAAATAGCTTTGGGTGCAGTGCCAATATTTCCATTGCTTTTTTACGTGAATACAAACATTATTGACATTATTAATACCTAATAATAATTAAGTTATAAATTGATAAATTTGTTTTATAATTTAAATAATTTATTGTTATGATACAGAATTAAGTATGTTTTATAATTCTATAAGTTAAACATAATGTTTTCAAAAAATATATAATGTGTTTATTTACTAATATGTTATGCACAAATTACAGTCAATTGTTGAGTTTTTGATAAAAATAATAGAATATACAGATGTTTGATAAGTAAATTATAAATTATAATTGTATTATTATAACAGAACATTTTTGAAAAAATTCATTTTTTTTACTATTTTTATCATTTTTAGTTTGCATCCAATTCGAGTCATAATTTCGCCTTTTTTTAAACATACCACCTCAAACAGAATACAAATTGCAATTTGTATATTTTAATAATGGATAACGTAACCATTGGCTTTTTTACATAATATAGGTACTTAAATAATTATTTATAAATCGTTACGATTTATTAAATTTTAGCTAATTTCGTGAGATAGGCGTGTGTGTAGTGTGTATGACCTATTCTGAGGCGATTTAATACAACTTTGTCTCTTTTTTAGTGGGACATTGGGTTATTCAATTTTTCTGTTGTTCTTTTTACTTTGTTTAATTTAGTGTTCATTTTTAGCCGTTAATTCTAACATTTATTTTTAACTTGGTTGTAGATCATTTAATATTATATTTATTAGATGAATAAAGATATAAAATAACACTTTTAAAATCTATTTTTTAAGATTGCATTTCAAATAAAATTATAATGAATTTAGGAATTGATAAACAACTAATGAATGGTTCTACGTGAGATGTGCGTTTACTTGTTACATTGTATAATGTAAGGCAATACAAATAAAATTCAGTTCGACCTCGAGGAAGCTATCCATTATTAAATTGACAAAACATTTTAAAAAGCAACTTGGCAAATTGCCTCCTCAACGCTCATGTTGGCGGCCGACGTTCATCTTCAGTATGATTAATTATTTTTCGCAAACTGTTACTAATTTAATACCAAACATAGAATGCACTTTACAATGTTATTGTATTTTTTATTTTTCATACTAAATATAATAAGCATAATATTTTAAAACACAATTTAAGAATTAACCCTCATTATGGACCTTATAAATTAATGTGTTTAGTGATATTATTAATGAGCTTTAAAAATGATTGATTTAATATTAATGGAATAAGTATCAACAAATTCAAAACAATAATGTATACAATTTGAAAATTTGAAACTTTTTTATTTAATTAATAATCATACATTATTGTACAATTGTACATAGGTATACGTATATATAAAGTAATTTTACTTCAAGATTTTTATTTATTAATAAAAGTAACAATATTATAAAAATAAAGAAATTCTTTACACTTCAATAAACAGTCAATACTATTTAGAGATTTGTATGTACTTATATGTGAATATTATTTTGTCAGAACCATATCAAATATAAACCGTTGCATATTGGATTTAATATGTTTATACGCTTTTATATCTCAAAATATTTCTTTACCGCAGACAGGTTCGCATCTATCACGTTCTAGTCATTAATCAAAATATTCTAAACACAACATCAAACTTTTGAAATGCCATTTTGTGCAATGACAGGTAATGATTAACATATTTTATATCAGATATAAAATTACATTGTGTTATGCAGGTTTGAAATTTTGTTGAACAATTTATTAAATTACATATGAAAAATAAAACTAGAAATAAATTAATTGTTACAAATTAATAATAAAAATATATTAACATTTGCATTTTAATTAAAATATTACAAAAATAAAATGTAATTTGGACGCAGTTGCAATAAGTTTAAAAAATAAAAATATAGACCAGGTAAAACTAAATAAAAAAGTTGATTTTCAAGGAAATATATTTTACTTCTTGGTCATTATAAAAATATAAGAAAACATATAATACAGATTAATACTATGCTATAATATTATACTTTCCTCGGCAATTTGACAAAATATGAAATTATTATAAAATACATTTTAAGTTCATGGTTTAAAATAGTTTAAAATTAATCGAAATATTTTGAAAATTGCGTTATGTATAGATAATAATATTATACGGCGTTAAGTAATTAATTAACACAATAACTGAAATAGTTATTTTCGTTTAAATATCCAAGTTCATCAACATTTTAACTGTCGTGAATTTAAACTTCAGGTCTTTGAAGAAGAATTGTCCGTTATATTATTATGTTCTATCGTCGGTATGTACGTGTAATCAGTGATACTATCTATATTTATAATTGCGAAAAGAACAACTTAGAAGAACCTTGTATTAAATCTCAAGCTTTACGGCTAGGAAAATATAATTTTATCAATATAAATTGAGAAAAGTAAAAAAAATCATAAAATTAAGCCTATATAAAGAGCACAAAAAGAGCCAAAATGTTTTGAAAATCATGTTGAAAATGTCAAGTCTTTAAGGTTATTCGTTTTATAGAATAACAAAAAAAAACCAAAAAAATAGTCGCGTCAAAAACTATAATTTTGCAGAAATAACCCAGTTTTTTTCCGACTATTTGGTACCAGAAACTACCCTCTACGCTTTTGCTGCTCCAAAAGTCGAAGACAGACCTAAAAAAGAAATAAAATAAAAAACCCATTCATACAAAAAAATTCTGGCAAATTCTTAGAATTAAAATAAAATTTCAAACGAAAAACCTCTAATTTTAAAGGCAAACATATAAACATATGAATACATTTTTTTTATAAATGACCTCTTTCTCAAAGTCTAAATTGTGAACATATTTTATACTCCTGTCAATTTAATTTATATTATTAAGAGTGTTTTCAAAAATAACAATCGTATTTTATTGATATTAATTTGACTGGGCAAACATTAGATGACGGCATCATATTTATTTAGCTTTCATGACTAAATAAGTAAAACATTGATGATATTTTGAAGAGTGTAAAGGTTATGATGAAGTGTGTTACCTTAGTTTTTAGACTAATGTAGTTGAAAGCAAAGCAGCACACTCAATGTATATATTGTGCAGAGGAATTGGGAAAGAGAAGACCTTGACCGTGCTTAAACCCGGGCTCGGGGCTCTATCGATTTTCAAGGCACCGAGCATGCGCCCCCCGAGGGGGTTGATGGGATCGGGAAATTCACAAATGCCACGGACACACCCTTTGAACTTTTGACATTGGGCATGGGTAATGTGATACATTTAAAATTAAATAAACAAAATATATTAATTGTATACAACTATATAAATATTTTTCTGTATAACTCAAATATTTACTAATAAATTTGTCTTAAACATTATTAATTGATAAACGACATTCTTCAGAGATCTTATTTTTTAAGAATAAAATCATACTACATAATAAAATAAAACACAAATATATAAATTTGTTTAGATAAAAATAAAATGTTATTAAAAAAAAGCAGGGAACTCGTTTTGTTATATAGTAGAGTTCGAGTTTACTACATCATCCAAAAAGGTCACTGTTATCAATGTGTTGAATTTGAATTCAATTTTAAATCATTGCATACAAAAAACGAATCTGAGCGGAGACAGTCCCTATTTCTAACTTTCTAAGTATATATTATACTTTTCTATTAGTTCTATAGTAGGCAGAACTAATTTTTACTCAAAACACTCCACAATACACAATACACATATTATACAATAACAATAATACTAATAATATTATACCATATATTATTGTTATGAACGTATGAGTCAATGCCGGGATATCGATACTGTATAACAAAGGCAAATGTTTCAAGTCACAACGATTAATATTTTTTTTTAATTACACCAACATTTACTATTTAAAATATTTTTAAAAAAAATTATTATTTTTCCTTTTAATAAACAGTTTAATCAACATTTAAATATCAAATGACCATAAAAAAAATTTAATTTGTAAAAAAAATTATATACCTACCAATATAAGTATTTTCGATATTTTTAAATTGAACAATGAAAAACTTATGAAGAACATTCTCATACTTATTCAACTCAAGAATAAATTGCACATTTTTGAAATTTTTATGAAATTCATAAAGAAAATAATATTCTTAAAGACTTGAGTTAAAGTATATAAATAGTACAAGCCTTAAATAAAGCCAAAATATTTTGAAAGTAATATTATTAATATAATATAATATATAATTATAATTATAATTATATTATGTTGAGAAAAATCTAATATAAGTACTTGGAATCTAAGTAATTCTGCGTTATTTTTTACCTATACGGACTACAGCCATTAATAGCACAATTTTGTTAAAAACTGATATTGCATAAATATCCCTGCCGTTTCTCCATATTTTGTTTCTTACATCAAAATACCAACTAGATCTAATTATCCACCAGAAACTATATTTAGTGTAGAAGATTGAACCTCCAAAAGGTACGCCAGGGATAAAACAAACGTGTACATCGTAAAACCAATTTATTTATAACTCCACTTAAAATCTAAAATTTAGGGTAATCTCCCTAACCATGGGATTAATAAAGTTTAAACTCAAAATAGGGTGTTTATAAATTTTAAAAAATCCTTTATTTTCCATTGAAATTGGCATCAATCATACTTTCCAAACATTTTGAGCAAGGTATTTAATTGTCCAGAAATTAAACATAGTGAATTTAAAAAATATCAAAAATGGAATCAAACAATAAAATTTGAGTTGTTTGTAATAGATCCTAAGCAACGGGCAAAATGTATGGATGTAGTCTATGTTTATTTGTTGTCAATTTTTCTTAGTAGAAGTACTCTAAAAGTTTCAATTGTTCATTGAAAATGTCTAAATATAGTAATGAAAGAACTTTACGAGAGATAACTTGTCAATTAATTTGTACATTTTTATGTATGAAAAAACCTACCTCATTTTGATGGTTTAGTTAGAGCATTAATAAGACTTAAAATAACAATCATTTTTTATATCTAGCATAGTTTATTTTATAAAATTAAATTAATGGACATAATATTATTAAGTCCAATATACAATATAATTTTAGGATAACAAGGTTTTAATATAATCACAATAAAAGATATTAAAAAAATAATCAATAATGAAACATAAATGTCATACAGGGGGAAATAATATGTTACATAATACTGTTTTATAGCAATTGCAGTCATATGTATACATGAAATTTACAAAAATGAAGAGCATTTTTGTGCTAAGTTTAAAATTTGATGTACCTATACATTCATTATATAATTTCAACTAATTTCATAACTTGAACTGTAAACTATCATCATTTAATCAGTGGCATACCTATGTTGAAGGGGCTTAGGGGCTTCAGCAACCCTCCTTCTCCCCCCATTGGCCATGTTATGGAATAAATATTTTATAATAAAAGGCAAAGTAGAGGCCCCATGATATTTCTGTAAACATTTTGTGTATTATCAATTATTACTAGAGGTTATTACGGTTACAGGATATAGTATTAACAACCTTAGTATAAGGTAACAGGTATCAAATTATGATTTACAATGTTTAGCCCCCCCCCCCCTCGCAATTGAAAAGTCCCGGATATGCCACTGCATTTATTTAAAAGATATTTAAAGGTTACCTATTATAGAGAATTTTTTTCAATATTATATTCGTTGTTTACGTTTTTTTTTAGATATTTGCTTTATAATAATTCATAGGTTTGGCATTTGGGTATTCATATCTGACATTATAATACAAGGCTTATCATTTATTATATTCATGAATAAATACCCAACTTTTGAGTTACAAGCAAAGTCCATTCTCTTTAGTGATCAATTAAAGGAAAAATAACTTATTACTTGAATATTTTAATAACTTTTAAGTTTTAACATGTTTGTCTATGTACATCTACCAGTTTTTCAAATGCCACAATTTATGATTGTATTTTTATTTAAAATAGTAATTAAAAATATACTTTTCTATACTACCCAGAGAGTGAAACAAGATAAATTCTCAATATATGTGACTATTACCTTATTTATATGCATTCTTTAATTCAAATTAACACGATTCATACTGAATTAATTTGAATTAGAGTACAAGTATACATGCATACCTATCTAAAACTGTATTAGTATAATACACTTTCACCAAACCAGTTAACAATGCAACGTTTACATGCACAGTTTAAACTTTAAACCGATTTACCCTAATACAAATTAATAATCTCATTCGGTTGTTGTAGTGCAATCCGTTTAGATGCACTTTGTACTCATATAGTTATTTCCAATGCGCATTTCAAATATAAATTAACTTAAATGTTTAAGGTAAACCGAACTGATATTAAACTAAATTAACAGCCGTTTACATGCATTTAACTTCAAGAGTTAACTAATTTGAATTGAGTTAAGTCAGCTTTAGCTGTGCATGTACCGCAGTATATATTTTCATGCCTTGATAGTTGATGTTTTAATTTTTACCAAATTACCAATCTATAAATAGTTTCACTTTAATTTGTTTTATTAAAATATAATACTATGATAGTTAATGGGCAATTGAAAAATGTCTCAAAATATATACTAGCTTAAAAAACAATTAAACTGTCCATAGTCATACAATTTAAAATACTGTTTAATTTCAATTTTAATTTGTTTCAAGAGATTAGTGATGGGAAATTAGAGAGTTGACTGAATAATGAATACTAAATAGTTTACACATACAATTATCACTAAAAAAAGTGTTGAGGTTTCAAATATAGATAAAGGTCCACATACCCTGGAGCAGTGGATGCGTACAGACTCATTTCAGTGTATGGGGACCTTCATTCTTTAAATTAGTAAGTAATTAATAGAATTATTAAAATGTAGAACAAGAATTTAAAGGGATATGTTATGTTTAAAACAAGTTAGTAAATTGATAATCTTCAAAATTCATACAATTACTAGGTAATTTACTCATTATATTTTAATCGAATTTAAACTGTTTTAAATTACACACGACTGATAGTTAGTAATTATATTAATACATAAAAGTTAGGTACATAAAAAAAAATTACTAAAAAATGATCATGATTCATTCGTAATTCAACACTTTGTCTTTACTACATTTGTTAAAACGATTAATTGCCTACTAGAGCTTAGAAATAATCAATGTAACTCAAATTGAGTTTTTTATTTCTTATTATTAATACTGAGTAATTTAATAAAACTTAGGAACTAGCATAGCTTTACTTATATTATATGTGTATATACTATGTGTTGGCCGTTGTTTCAACTATATTTTAAAATTACTAGATTTACTTAAATAGAAGAAAATACCTATGAACAACTTTTATTTTATTATAAATAATAAAAAAACATTTTATTTTAGTTGTAGTTAAGACTAACCTGGTAATATTAGAATCAATTGACCTATAACAATATCAAATTTAAAGGTAAAAATATCATCTACGGCATCCCACAAGATTTAATTGATATTTAAATTTTAAAGGGAGTTTCGAGTATTTTAAAATTGTAGTATTTTACATAGTTACATGTTTGGAGTCCTCTTAAATATTAAAGAAGTATGGATATTTTGACAAATTAAAAAAATAATATTATGTACTGACAAAGAAAAAAAAATTAATATGAATTAACCTGATTGTATTACAAATTTAGGTAATTCAAGGGTCGATGGAAAGAGAGGCTCATCATATCATCTACTACTACTGTGCTTTAAGGTATTTTGTCTAGTTGTTAATTATTTTTATTTATAAGTTTATTAAATTTATGTTTACATAACCCGGCTGTTGAAAACTAAAATGTGTTCTAACAGCCTTTGCTAATAGCCAAGGGTATTTAATGTGAAGAGTGGTGATCGGGGATCATAAATGTGTTGATTTGGCAGTGGTGGTGTTTACAAAACGGTTGAGACATTAATAAGATTTCATTAAAAACAATTTAATTTATTTTTATTTTTCCCAGGATTTTACACCACCTATACACTAGGTCGGTGTAACATCATGGTGACATGTACTAATGTCAAACTGGTTGGAAACTACTGATTTACACTTCAAAAAGTCTCAAAAACAGCTATTGACCAGACTGTCTGGACCACTTTTAGACTATCTACAAAAGTCAAAACCACTGTTCAATCCAACATGACTAAAAGTCACCAACATGTTACACTTTGATATTTTACTAATAAATTATTGGTATGGTAATCCTACTAAAAACCAGTAGTTTGCATATAGTACTAGGTATATTCTTCCTATTTAAAAAAAAACTAATCATACTATATTGTGTAAAAAAAAACATGAGTTTAAACTGTTCTTTTAGAGGGTAATATTTTAAGAATAATTTATTAATATTTAACTGGCAATCGCCTGATATCTCTTAAGAGTAAGGTTTATATGATATAAATGGACTACTAAACACACCAGCATTATTATAATATTATAAATAAATAGGTAGTTATGTTTACCTCGATCAAATTGTTTGCCATTTGGATCTATATCTTTCACATTGAATATATCTTCAAAAACCATTCCTTGAGCCATTTTTCCAGTAAGTTGATTTCGAACTTTTGTATACTATATTCAAACTATAATATGTTACATATATTTACAGTTTACTATTAAGGTGAACAATTGAACGTAAATTCGATTTATAGTCGCAAGACAACACAGACAACCGCAACCGCTTAAATTACAAGAAGTTGTTATCAGGAACGTCAACCTAAATGATAAAAAAAACTGTAAATAAATATTTTACGTATAACCTCAAACTCGAAACATGTACATTTTAAGGTATTTACGTTACTTAATGTTATCCGTGTATGATTGAATGAAGAATGGTGTTATCGTAGTTTTCGTGGCTGTCGGAATCCCGGTACTGATGGTCGGCTGACGGCGGTAGTATGACAATGACACAGAATGAATGAAATATTTAATATATTATTCTGTGTTAATAGTAAATAGAATATTGTCTTTATCGAATAATGGTGTGTCCGTGTGCTAGACGGTAGTGCGGTACTCAAACTCGTTACTTGGCTGTCGGTAACGATTATTTCAGTATTAATTGTACTCAATGTTTGGAATTAAACCAATTCCATCTAGTTGAACTTACGATCCCCTACACTGCATCTCTAACTTAATTATAATAATGGCTATGCTTCCACCTCGGAAAACGAAGACCGTGTCAACTGAAAAAAGTTGTAAACATTCAATGACGCCCCTTCAAACCCTTTTACAAATGGGGTTCCCCCAAAATCGAACGTAAGATTATTTGTTTGATACTATTAAACATCAAAATCATACCTATGTTGTATTTTATATTAATAGAGAAAAAGCATTAGCAGCTACCGGCAATCGAGGAGTCCAATTAGCTGCTGATTGGCTCTTGGCTCATGTCAATGATACTTCTTTAGATTCCAGCACTAGTAGAGAGTATATCATCTATGCCTGTCCAAGTGGGTCATTAATGTATGAGTTAAGGGAATTTTGGAATAAATCAGCTAATAAGTGTGGACGTAATGGAGCTCATAATTTTTTGCCACATATTACTCTAGTATCATTTTTTCAGGTACTTATGAATTATTTTGTACACCTACTCATAACTATTAAACTATGGAACATTTAAATCAAATGTATAAACTAAGTTTAATTATACAAATATTGATTACAGGTACCTGATGAATATGCTAATACACTGGTATCTATACTAAAAAATGTTTTAGATGAGGTCATTAAAGAAATGACAGTCAATGACTTTCATTTAGAAACTTACACTTCTTCAAATTTTATGGGTTTTTTTTTATCTGATCAAGGATCAAGCTTTTTAAAAAAAATTGCTGTACTATATTCAGAAAGAATCACAGATCTTGGTAAATTTAAGCCAATATTTATATTTTATAATACTATATTATATTATTTATAATTTTAATGGGTACAGACAAAAATTCAAAAAGGACTAAACACTAAAAATTTATTAGTGGGAAAGTGGTTGCATCTAACTCTTTGACATCTACATTTATTATAATATAGGTTAATAATTAATATTTGTGGTAGCCAATTGGTAGGTATATTCGATTATGCCGAGTGGAAAAATTTGACAGAGTTATCAAATACCTACTGTCACATTGTCACCATTCTGAATTTTCTCCTAGCTGATTTATAGTAGACTATTAACAGCAATCAATGATTAAAAAAAAAAAAAATGTTACTATCAAATTATATTAAATGGCTTAGTATGTCATATTATCTCATTTTATGGTTAGATATTATATTTTAAACTTAAATAGCTCATGGTTTAATTTGTAATTACTTGTTCCAGTTGGAGTTCAAGTAGATCCTCATTTAAAATCTTTACATTTAACTTTGGCCTATCAATTTGATGTAAGCCAAAAAGAAACTTTGAAATCATTAATCAAGTCCACAATAAATCCATCAACTCCATGTTTATGGGAACTTAAGTTATATTCTAGAGAACCATTAGCTGCTTATAAACAGGTTAGTGCGTTTACATTTAATTTTGTTTCAAAATATTGTATGATTATTATTAGTTAGGCTTTTGTTGCATTTTATGTATAATATATCAAATATTTTAGGTATATAAGGTTGTGTACGCACACGTCCCACAAGCTGCTGATGAACTAGAACTAAGAATAGGTGATTATATATATGTATCTAAAGAAAGCATAGATAACTCTGTTGATGGTTGGGCTGAAGGAATGTCATGGTTAACTGGTAATAAATAGACTTTTAATTTTAAGTTCTAACAGAATTCTGAATTTCTGAAAATGTTTACAGGATGTAATGGTTACTTTCCGCTATGCTACACTGAACGTACTGCTGAATCTGATACATGGACTCTACATTGGTAAAATGTATTATTACTATAAAATTAGTAACCACTAATTTTTAAATGTATTTCTTTTGCAGTTCATTACCCTTAGATGGTAGTTATCATGAATCTAGTGAAGTTAATGATACAAATATGACTGAAGAAAAACTTGTTGAAAAATATGGCATTAGTTTTGTTCCAGCTGATTATACACCACATTCAGAATCTCCCAAAGGTCCCAAATCTCAAAAAATATATATATGTCGACATGGAGAAAGAGTAGATTTCACTTTTGGAACTTGGGTACCCTATAGTTTTGATTCCGATGGAAAATATGTCAGAAAAGATTTAAACATGCCCCCAAATATTCCTCAACGGCGGGATTTTCCAAACTCTTATCAAACCGATACTCCTCTCACTTGTGTTGGTGAATATCAAGCTAAATTAACTGGATGGGGTATGAAAGCTGCTCACTCAACCAAATCAATCCAACATGTTTTTTGTTCACCATCATTACGCTGTGTACAAACTTGCCATAATATCTTAGTTGGTTAGTAGTTTATATATAAATTATTTTTAATATAAAACCAATATGTACATTAATTGAAATGTTAAATTATTCATATAGGTCTTGATATTGATAAACAAGTTTCAATTTGTATTGAACCCGGTATATTTGAATGGCTTGGTTGGTATAATCAGTCTGGGCTACCTGATTGGATGAGTAATGAAGAGTTAATAGCTGCAGGTTTTAATATTAATTCCAAGTATGAAGCTTTAGTATCATTACTATTTCTAACTGAAAATATGTCTGAAACAGTTGAACAGTATTATATTAGATGTGATGAAGTAATACAAAATTTAATCAAAGCAACTGAACCCAAAGGTAAAAAAAAACCAAATTCTCACACTTATGTATAAGATGTTTTGTGTGTACCTCATCATTGATTAGGTCACTGTAATAAATATGTTAATTTTGAATTCAATGATAAATCATTGCGTACAATTAACGGTTCTGAGCGGAGATGGTGGTTTCAGGCTCTATTTTTTAGGATATTTTATTATTTATTTATCTTTGCATTAGTTACACAATGGGTTAAACTAATTTTTTCCCAAAACAAATAGCATACAATTTTATATTATGAATCACTCTAATTTTTGAGTCAATACCAATTTACCATATTACAATGCTATGAGTAGAATTATACATACATGTTTATTATTTATGCATTGTATAAATATTTTTGATTTATTTGTGTTAAGATATTTTTCAGTAATAAAAAAAGTTTTGATTCCTTACGATTGATATTTTTTAAATTACAACTAACTCATTGAAATTGTTTGAGCAAAACATTTTTTTTAAATTTAAATATGCATTTTTGTAAAAATGTAAGCATCTAAATTCTGTAAAAAGATATTATGTATTTTTGATATTTTTCGATTATTTTAAGGACTTATGGGGAATTTCATATTACAGTTTCAATGCTTTTGACCAAAAACCATTTTTGTTATTAAAATTTATTAGAAAAATCAAAAACTTAAAATGTCAGTAAAAAAAGTTTAATATAAATATGAAATAGTATCTTTCTGTATTCATTTTTGAATTAAAACAAAAAAACATTTGTTTTTGTCAAAAACTGGGTTGGCTTAAATATTCCTGGATTTCCATACATTTTTTAAGTTCTTCGATTTGCTAATACTACATTCATTGCACCGCTCAGAATCCACTATATTGTATAATATTCAACATAATATTATGACATTTAAAAAAAAAAATTAATTTTTTCAGGTGGTGATATATTGCTGGTAGGTCATGCTTGTTCGTTGGACTCTTTTTCAAGATCATTACTTCATAAATCTCCACGTACTAAACAAAATTTTGTAAAAATGGTTAAGGACATCCCTTATTGTGGCCTAGTAACTTTAATGACTGATGGAATTAATGATTGGACATTTGTCGATCCTCCAGTTCCACCATTAACTAACTCTATTAATAAAAGATTTAATTGGAAAGTTTTAACCACAGACATTGATGTCTCCCCGAATTAAGCAATCATTGACTGCCATGTGACCGCCAGAGGTCTTCTGTAATTTTCAAATTTTATACTTTTCTGGCTGCCGGCACATATACTCGATCATTACTACTACGCCACATGATTGTCGGTGACCTTAAACGAATATAGTTCTATAACTTCAATAGTCTATAAAAACCTGGAATGACATAAAAAATATGCTTGGCGTGTCAAAAGTAAATATTGTGTGACTGATGCGTTGCATGGCAGTTAAGTTAAACCTAAATCTAGTATGACCTCATAAAAACAAAATAACTTTATTTAAAATTACGATTTTCAAAAAACACACTTATTCTAACTTAAAAAAATAATGACAGTTGATTTGGTAGGTTTACAATAAATATGTTTATTTTTAGTTACATAGGTTGTTAACAAGGCTGGGCATTAATGAGTTAAAAAGTTAAAAAGTAATTCTTAACTAAGTTACATAATGTGTTGATTTTCATTGAAAGCAATTTCTAACTTCCAACCTCTACATTATTTTGAATAATATGCAGTAGCTAATCTGTTAATTAATTTACCTTGTACATTAAGTAAATTTTTCTCAATACAAAACCAATACTTAAATTATTTTGTTTATTTTGTAATTACAATAGTGTATGAATTTTGGTAAATACTTTTGTAAACTGTCAGTGTTGGTAAATACTTTTGTAAACTGTCAGTGTTGGTAAATACTTTTGTAAACTGTCAGTGTTAAATGTACCATTTCTGGATTTCATAGGGATCAAAGTAACATAAATTCAATGTTTTATAAAAAAAACTCAAATTAATTAATTTCAAATATCTCTACAATTACCCTAACGTAAAATCTTGTAGATGCCTCTCATAAAAATCAAATTAAATGATCAATAACTTCTTTATTATTATTATTATTATTTATTATTATTTATTTACATTATACGATGCCCTTATTGTTTTTGTCATAAATTATAAATTCAGTAAAAAGTCTGTATTTATATTTATATTTTATATTTATAATCTATACCAAAGCATAATAATCACACTCTATAAAAATTAAGTTACAATTTTTTATTTAAATAAGAACTTTTACTCATTAAAAATAAAAGAAACTAAACTTTCAAAAAATTAGGTTACTTATCCAGTCTTAGTTGTTAATTGTATGGTTATTTGAAACAATTTACTTGGTATCGTAAAGTTTACATTCCTCGATTTTATATCTTATCCTATGTAAAAAGGATTACCGAATAGACAAAAAACAATATATGATTTTTAAGACTAGTGATTTCTGTGTGATTGGTAATCATTTGCTTCCACCATTAAAATACATAATAATATGGCAATAACAAAATTATGAAATCAACATTTTTAATATTTAAAACTGACCGGCTACTTATTTATTATGTATTGCCTATCATTTTCTTAAGAATTAACTACACTATTTTTTAATTAAGTCTTTCTCAATGTTAAAAATGTATACCATTCTAAAAGTATAATTTAAAACTCGTATCTTAAATTTATTAAATAAAATTATACATATTCTTGAATGAATACCTTTTTGCAAAACATTGGATTTTTTCCCATCTCTACCTAGAGCTTATTTTCAAATGTAAAATATTGGCAATTCATTCAATGAACAATAGTTATGAAAAGTGTTTTAAGAAATTGTATAATTTGAATAATAATATTGTTATCTTAGTGATTTTGTATTAAAATGTATTGAAATTATGGTTATTTGGAAATATTAATTAATTTTATTATTGCAAGAATTATTCTACGCACTTGACCACTAAAATATGTACTTAATGTTCCTAGGTCAAAGTGATAATTTATTCTATTTTTTTTCCCAAGACCTTGTATTTTTTTTTATTATATATATAGTATTTTATATTTTAGTCTTAAGATTTTTTGAATGTTAATGTTTTATTGTTCAACACATGCACCCAACTTTGACACTATTATATTCAGTAGGTTGTCAATTATCCTCTCTAAATTTGGACTGAGAAGGGAACAGATCAGTGCGGATAATCAATAGCCAATAGGTAATGATTAAAAATGTACTGTGAATATTGAAATTAAATATTTTAATGTACCTGTACTTAAAATTAATAATAAATAATTTTAAAAAAAAAACACTTGTTAATTTTGTTATTTAGTAGGTGTCTAGTAAATCTTGACATTAAGTTGGTCCCTATAATGGATATAATATATTTGATTTCAATGATAAATCTAAAATCATTGTATACAAAAATCAATTCTGACTTCTGATTGGAGACAGTCTGTCAACCTCTACTTCTCAGGATATTTTATAATGTATTTACATTACTACTATTAATACAATAGGTTGAAGTATTTTTTTGCCAAATGTAACCACATATATGATATTAATATAATTTTATTTCAGATAGGTAATATTAATAACTGTTGTTAACTTATAAGTCAATACTGGTATACCATTGAACAAAATCTTCACCAGCGGTCGGTCTCCCATACTACCACCTACATAATAAATGAAATTAAAAATCCTATCAGTTGACACTATACTTGATTTAAGCTTTTATTCACACCTTTTCGTTTCTCTACATTCACACATAAATTACATCACATGCAAAAGCTTATAAATTACTGGGATTCATTAGAAGAATTTCAAGTGAATTTAAGTTTGCATGTTTACTTAAATCCCTTTACTGTGTTCTCATCAGACTGATTGTTGAATATGGTTCAGTGGTTTGGGATCCAAATTCCACATTGTGCTGATTTGTGTAGTCCAAAGGAAGTTCTTCAGTTATGCCAGTAATACTTTAAAAATAAATTCCTGCCTACTGCAAGACTGTTCTATTTTTACTAAACTCAAATTATCCATTTTAACTGTCCGTCATTATTCTCATAACATTTTCTTCCTCACAAAACTGATATTGATTTTCCCTCTCTTCTTTCAATTGTTAATTTTAAAGTGCCTTGACGTCTTACTTGCCATACAACTCCTTATCATATTCCTCGCTGCTCAACCATATAATATGTCCAATACTCGAATGAAATAAATAATACACCAATGAAACTATCAAATACGGACTCTTCTTTCTTGCTAATTATAAAAAGGCTATAGTTTGTATTATGCATTTATAAACTTCCTTGTCACACCAGTAATTTACACTCAACCCCCTTGAGTGCACATGTAGTTGCAGTACTTGCTTTGCTGTTGAGCGTCACTGGTTATATGTCCCTACTCTATTTACATGAGCACATGCCCGTTTGGTATACAACAAAATAAACTAAATTAGTAAACAAAGATAATTAATGAATGCCAACAAAATATGTGTAGGTACCAAAGGATACTTACTGATGACGAACAGAAGAAGGTGAACACAGTAGAAATCGTGTTATATTACAAACAACACCGAAAGGTACGGCGCAGAAAAAACGCTCACATGCTTTGAAATAGGTTGTGGACGAACTATTTTGACTTTGGCTTTAGTTTCTGTTCACCCATCTCTTTCAAAATGAACTTGTTTAACTACAGCAACGTTGCTATTAAGTTAAGATATTTCTAAATAGATTTCAATCTAAATAAAAATAAAAATAAATTATGCAATCTTAATGTATTTTTATTTTAGTTTAAATTTATATAACCTGAAAGTTTGAAATCAAAGTTAAGATTTGTTGCCATTTGACACTTGGTGTCGACTCTTGAAGTCTTAATGACTATTTTCCGTTGGCCATTGTCGTCTGTTATGATATAAAATCTGTATACTGTGTAGAAACAACTCGTTTTAAAAAGGCTCTTTTCTAAGCCACTTCCAAATGTCTCAACAAATGATTTCAACCGACAAATAACTAAAAACTGAGGACAGCAACTACCAAGTGAAAGAATTCAGTACCTATGTACTAACCAATCGTGGGTATTCACTATAGTCGCCAGTCCTTATGTTTATATAGGTAGATTATGTTTAGGTATACTTGGCGTTCTGAATCATCAACAAGTACCTACATATTTCAAATTTAAATTCTATTCTTTAAATTATAATCTAGCTGCTTCATTAACTTCATTATTTCAGTCCAATCAGATTTGGGTTTTATTGTGATCAATTATTTGATAGAACCCAGATGACGGACTAAGACCACTGCTGAACCACCTGAACTCGTTTGTCTGTATTTTACTAATTTATTTACTTATTCTATAGTATCAAAGTATTTTACTAATGGCTTTCAGAGTCCAGCTGATGACTGCGTTTTGCTTTGGTACCTACCTACTTAATATTAATTAGGTAACAAAATATTCCTATTAATTTATATTCTATAAGATTTCTTGAAAACCTTCCTGGCTTCTTCAGGTTAAACAAAATTACAAGGAAAAAAAATTAATAACATTTTAGAATTACACAAAATATAGTACATATAACAATAATATTAATAATATAAAATTATTTACCATAGTATTGATTATGAATCATTTGGCAATTTGACATTTTGTCTAATAAAGAAGGTCAACAAGGATTTAAAGTTTATTCTGACTGGCCAACATATCCACAAGTCTACTTACAAATATCATTGATTGGAAATTTGAATATAATTAGAGAATTGAAAGAAGGTAGAGAGTTAATTGCTACTCTTAAAAAAGAAGTATGGAAAAACAAAACATAGCTTGGTCATTTTTTTTTTCAATTTATTATTTAATTGATCTAGTTTAATTTAATTTGGCATAGAAATATCAAAATCAAGTATCAACAGAACTACAGCAATAAGGAAAATGTTGTAATAGTATTTAAAATATTTTTCAAAACTAAATGATGTGTATTAACGAATAATACAGTTATTTAATGCCAAGTTTGATCTATTTATTTATTATTAAATGACATTTAGTTAAAAATATATGTATATTTTTTTAAACCCAATTTTGATATGCATGTTACTCATTAATTGTTTAAGTAGCTTTTCACCTTCACTTTTTCCTGAACAAATATTTACAAAAAATATAATAATACAAATATTTTTATAAAATCTTAAATCAATATGTTCCTTTATTTTGTTCAAAAGGAACAAACATCTAAAAGAAAATCATTATTACACTTCTACATTTAAATTATTTACGAAGTAGGTATATTGGTATATACTATTTATATATTAATTTTAATATAACGGTTATATTATAGTACTTATTAATCGAGACATCGAGTTGTAAAAACCAAGTTAAACAATTATTGGATTTCTATTAGGTATTTAAATAATAATTCTAATGGTAGTTAATTACTATCTAAGTATTGTGTATTATAAGGTGAATTATATTCATCAATGAAGTGTATATTATTAGAATTTAAGAATTTATAGTTTAACACACGTTGATGTCGATCACAGAGGGAATATTTTAGGCACGATTAAAGTATCCAATTTTTTTTTATCTGTTTTAAGTTTTAAAGCCTATTTTTGAATATTCCTCTCAAGTTTTGATACTTCTAGAGTTATATATTAAATTACAGTTTTGTCATTTAAATTAAAAACAATATTGTAAGATGCCGGAAAAAATAATGGACTTGCGACAGTAGGGTAAGTAGCTAAATATACTACAGCTGGTACGCTGAGTTCCGCAAAAATAATTTTATAGATGTAAATACTCCGAATAATATTCTGAAATAAAAAATATATCGGTACTCCAAAGAAGTAAAAACTCGGAAACTGATGACGACAGCCTATTTTTTTATAATATCTATTATCTATAGCAAAAGCCGGTCTCCGTCACTCATCGAAGACGATTCACATTTCTAATAATTTCAATGAACAAAAGAGAAATTCAGTTGTTCTAAACAACATTTACTCATATTTTTCATTCTGCTCAAGTATTTTTTATAAAATATCTCGATCCTTTCAGTTCGGAGTTAGATGAAGAAATCAGTTCATCGTTATGATATACCTATATCTGCACTCTAGATATGGCCCAGCTTTATTTAACCCGATACCAGAAGAGTCGATGTATACCTAGGTAAGTTTGATCACCTACCTATTCATTTGAGGATTTTGTATTTTAGTTTTTAGTAAAACTTAAAAATACAATTTATCGCCACAGACAGTTTGCTACTCAGGTGACGTAGGCACATATTTTTTATTTTCGAGAGCGCAAAGTAAAAAATACACTAGCTCAAACAACGACGGCATATCCAGGTCAAAGAGCAATAACATATTTATACAATTAAATAGGTATAAATTGTGCTGCACAGATTAGTAGTACTAGTCATACTACAATGGTAGTACAGTGTAATAAGTACAGTACCTGGTAGTTGGTACACGGAAGTTCTTAAGTCCCGCAAAATTCAACAATATTTATTTTTTGTATATATAAATGTTTAGTTACATTGTAATATTTTAACCTTATTCCTCCACCACAAAAAGCTCAAAGTGGGGTGACTATTGACTTTCAATGAACCATGAACGAATTGAATAATGAATGAATAATAAAATATATAACTTTGACGTCTGCTTCCTCTGCTTGTGCACCAAATCAGCTACCGCGGACGAAGATGACGCCGTAATTACTAATTTATCAAACATTAAATTCTTTTATAAAGCTGGGAGAGTCTCTAATATAGTAGTAAACACTAAACAGTATGTTGAATTAACTTTTGCCAAAAATACAGGTATATATTATAGTAATATAGTATTATACTATTATAATTTATTTTTATCACAATAGTATATTATTGTTATTCACTATTCAGTATTCACTATTATAACTCAATATTGACGACTGACATAATACTGTATTTAGTTATCGTCTGTCAATAAAATAATAGAGCACATGCAGAGTTCTGGCGTTGACAAATAATTTTATAATTTTTCATTCGATCATCCTTAAACATTAAAATTTTAATTACATTTTAAATTCAATATTCTTAAAACTTAATTCTATAATACAAGATTTTTGAAAAAATATCTAAAATGAATCGTAAGGCGCAGTGAAAGTTCTATTCAATAAAAGCTGAAAATTAATTGAAATATTTTAAAAATTGTATTGTGTATTGAAACTAACATTATAGGTACAAATATATTATGAGGGAATATTATGAATATATAATATATTATATTCTTGAATAGATTAAAATCTTAAATCTTAATATAAAAAATATACCTATCCCTAATGGAATCAAATTTGATATAAAAAATATTAATAATTAATTTCATGCTCGGCAGTAGAACGGAGTTATATTCAAAGAAAATATTTGACTTGGAATTTTACAAATTAGTTGGTATAGTCGATGGGTACGATAACTGTGACGCAATCAATGATATTGAGGAAATTCTGTAGCGGAAAACGTTTCGCAGAACGCAGAACCATTGATTATAGAACAGAACAGACAGTGTTAATATTTGCCGTTTGGCGACTACACGTTGGATGTAGCCACTATGGAGCGCTAGTGTAGTCGGGATGCAAGGTGGTGGTACCCCTATCATAGATATTTGACATAGAATATGTAACTGTTGTAAGGGAAGAGGGAGGTAGCTTATCGAGCGGTGTCTATCTAAAAATAGAATAATAATAAGAAACTGAAATGTTAAAATCGTTGGAAATAATTATTATTTTATTATCACTAAACTACCTTATTAATCGTTCGCCGTTCACTAGCCCGCAAGTCGCATTTTCTGGATTTGTACTTTGTAGACTTGTAGTGTGAACTGTGTAGCATGATATAACATCATGGTATGATCGTAACTTTTTGACGGTCAGATCCTTCGGTAAGCACATGACGTACCTAGCGTAACGTATAGTAGTAACATTGAACACTGTAGTCTGTAATTCTGTATAATAACTCAGATAACTGGAATGTTCACCAGCCACCCAGCCATAAGATCAATGTAAACATAACCGAGATAGCTTGTTAGAAAAAGACAGCAGATAAGAATGGTGTTGCTATCTCTTTTTATCACACATACTTTTATGAATTATGATTGTTCACCAATACATTTTGAATAATATTGTTGTTTTTAACGTTTTGTTTTACATTTTCAACTCAAAATTAAAACAATTAAAATAGTGGATAGATAAGATTTTAAGATGGTGAATTTTTGTTGTCGTTTCAAATGTTTCAATTGTGCTAGCTCTAGTGAAGTTAGAAAAGACTTCTCATTTCACAAGTTATTATAAAGAGTTAAATAGTATTTGATTTTACACATTAATCATTTGATATAAATGTACATATATTTAATTAATATTTTGAGCTATAAAAATGTAGCATTAGATTTATTAACTAGAGAAAATGAACCATTAATATATTTCCTGTACTTTAAGAGTGCATACACAGTGTAAACAATTGACACAACAAAAACAGGGTTCAGAGTCATCCCTAAGGCATAAATTAAACAAACTTATTTTATTTAATCATGTTTAACCTGTGTTATACAATATTTGTGACATATGTTTACAGAGTTATTTTGTGTGTTATAATAAATAACCAGTTTATATTTAATTGAACTTTCATATCTAATTAAAAATTATTTTTTTTAATATAATATTAGGACTTTAGTACTCTTGTCATTGAAAATTGTGCATGTTAAATATTTTTAATTGAGCTTGATTTATTTTATAATTAATATATAACTTCATTCTATGCTTTTATTTTAATACTACCGCTTATTTATGCACTTATTTTTTTAAAAACTTATTTATCATAATAATATAATATAATATTGTTAACTTATAGTGTATGCTTTTATTTTAACATGTTTTAAGGGTTGTGTGAATACTTTTAAATGTAATATATCAACTATCATATTTCATAATGGTTTCTTATATAGTTGAATATTTTGATGGTTTATTTTAAATGAAATACCTTTTTTTAAATTAATTTCTGGAAAAATATCTAGCCGAAAACTACTCAAAGGTTATTAATCAAAGTTAAAGTATCTACAATGTTGCATAGTTTCTTTAAATAATTCTTTATTTTAGGAAATTTTGGCCATTAAGAATAACAAAAATGTATTGAAGATTTTGTTTACTGGATATTTCCTATATTATAAATCTGCAGTATTAAGTTAAGTTAGGAGAATAGTAAGTATTGTATAGTTAAGGTAAGTAGTTAAGGTAGTTAAGTCAGTAGATACAGGCGATACAGCTTCGGGTAAGTAGTGTTATGAATAATATTATCCACAAGAAAAGCATGTTTCAATACGTCTTGTTAGTTGTTATATTATTATAAATTATAATTATCTACTAATAAATTATTTATTTATGGTTTAATTATAATACAAAATATTTTGTGGAAATTAAAAAAAAATAAAGAAATACAAAATTTTAAGAGCCAAACTAAAGTAATATCGCGGTAAATGAAAATACGATATTAACGCAGTGTGCAAGACAAAGATAGTAACACCATTAGTATGTGCCATCTCGTTCTAACATTCTCTAACAGGCAATACTGCTTGGCGAGCATTCCAGTTATCATACAGACTACAGACTATAGAGTTCAATGAGTATAGTAATAATTGAATGACAATATGATAATACGGATAAGCAAGTGACGTTTGCGCGGACTTGAACCAAATCTGGAATTTTACGATCTTGCTTATATCTTGGTGTGTAGACTGCATAATTATTAAATATCCATTTGTCACAATAATTGTGAATTATTTACAACTCACGTCCGAAACATATCTGGAAACAAGTGCCAACATTTAAATTGTGGCAAATCCGCAAATCTAAGAAAATGTTTCCAAATTTAAAAATGTATCGTTTTCCAAAAGATGAACGAAAAAAATATGTATAATAAATTCAGGTAAGGATATGCTTTTAAATTTTCATAAAGCATTAATTCGAATATTATTTTGTCACTTCCTAATTAATAATTATTAATTTGATTTATTAAAAAGAAAATATCTAATGCATGATAAGTGATTTATGAATTTTAAAATATATCATTTACTTACCTACAAATATTATTTGTTTTTTTATTATCTTATTTTTGTAAATTTACACAGGAGAAAAAATAAAGAGAGAGAGGGGGAGACAGACAGACAGAGAGTGAATGAGAGAGATTGAGGATGGGGTGAGAGAGAGGGGAGGAGTTTGAGGGTGAGTGAAATTCAGGCACGGAGAGACAGAGACAGAGAGAGTGAGTGAGAGTGGGGAAGGATTGGGGAGAGACAAATGTATACAGCCAGTGAGAGGGGTTATGGGAGGGAGATAGTGAGAGAGAAGGGAGAAAGGGGAAGGAAGGAGAGAGTTTGAGAGAGAGGAAAGGAGAGAGTGTGATGAGAGGGAGTGACAAAGAGAGGGGTGGAGGGAAGGTGAATAGGAAGTGTGAAGGTAGAATAGTTAGGTTCACAATCACAATGCCGAATACGTAGGAAAGGTTCTTGAATTGCAAAGGCCTCTCGACCAATTAGCCGAAACTACCTAGTGATGGGTTGAAAACCTTGACTTAAGGGATGGAATAAAAAGATCGGTAGGGGATGTCAGAGCACTGTTTGTTTGCTCTCTGTGTCCCACGCACTACAAAACAAATGTATATTTAACAGAACCAACCATATAGTGTTACTTTAATAGTGGTTGTTTCTGCTAAACATAAATTTGCTTTGTTGTGCGTGGGCCACAAAGAGCAAACAAACACTGCTCTTGCATCCTCTCAATAGTGTCATCAAGTTGAACAAGTTGTATAATATTGTCAGGGGAAGAGTGGCCGATCTGGAAATGGGAATTTTCCAGATGGCCTGGCCATTTTGTTAGATTTTATAAAAATATTATTTAATTTACAAAATATTAGTAAATGCTAAATGAGTCAAAAATTAGTTTCTATTAAATTACAAATATATTTGTCTAAAAAGGTATTGCAATGTTTTAGTTGTCACTACTATATTATAGTTATCATTGCTATAATACGATAACTATAATAATATAGTATTATCAACTAATATTATAGCTGTCCTATATATAACTATAAAATATAGTTGGAATAATTATAATAATAGTAACATCAACTACATAATTTTTTCCGTGTATTATTAATGCAATAATAGTACATAGTAATAGCCTCGTTCAATCGTATGAGAAAGCTTTGGATATAAAATTACAAAATATTTGGTACATAAATATAGACATCAAATAAAATCAAAGCAATAAATTTAGATTCTAACAAAATCCTAGGAGAAGAAAAAATGTATAGTTACACGTGCGATGTGTAGTGTGCACGCACTCATTTGTTTGTCTTTTAATACCTACTATACGTAGGATAATATTTATATTGAAAAATGATTTATTTAGTGTATGTACAGCTAAACAAATTGGTAGGCACATCGTACCTACTACTATATTATGTAACTATATATAAGGAACTTCAAGTAGTTCTAGCATGCGCGAACATCGATTATTAATTTTTTTGTAAGTTAAGTGTATATTGATATGAATAAAATATATTGTCATTATAATTCGTTCAAACTTCAAGTGCACTACAGATAATGAAATTTTACTTATTATGTTGTTAGTCATTAGTATAATGAAACACATCATTCATTTAATCTTGCATACATTTATTTTATACAGTGGCGTTTAAATGTTTTACGCTTTAAATTAATGGAACCAGCAACTAGCAGCGTCAGAATAAAACATTTTAACGTTAATTAAAAACTCATATTGTATAAATGTTACAATATTCATAATTGGCGATGTTTAAATATATTTAAAAATCATAGTTTTATTTTCCTATCATATAATTTGTTTTAATCTATTGCACACCGATTGTAGAGACGGACTTAACGTGGGGGGAGAAAGGGCGCTAGCTATACTACACTAAGAGCCGCCCACATTTATTTTGTGGAGTAGAAGTTATGATAATTTCTTATCTTTGTTCGTAAATTTAATATTTAATAATTATGCAGTTATTCTTATTTCAAATTAAATTTAGTTACTACCTAACGAAATTTATTTTTTTTCGTCTAAATATCCAAATTTGCTGGAGATTAAACTCTGTATTTTCGAAATTGTTAAACCACTTTGAAAACTACCTATACAAGAACTTTGTATTACACTATAAAGGTTAAAAAACAAAAAATGTTATCAACACTCATAACAAATCTTGACCATTAAACCATTTTTACTAGGTAGTAAAAAAATATCTTTAAAAAAAAAAATGCTTCTGTAATATCGTAACTTCAACGCTCACTTTCCTTAGAATTTAAAATGAGCAGATTATAGTCTTTGTAGTTCCTGTGATTAGCGCTGTAGCGTCAAGCGAGCGTGCATTGAGGAAAGCGATGATATTAACATCTAAAAATAACGATAGGTACCGTAAAATAGAGTTCGTGTTGGCGTCGTAATACACTTACTTTATTCACCTGCCACCCCGAAAAAAAATGATGTTTGATCACGCCCAACGCAATCCAATCACGGGAAAATCGACGTAGGTAGTTTGTTTTTTAAGCTTATAAAATAGTATATAATAATAGTTATATAAACACAGCGTAAATAAATATTAAAACATAATATCATACGCGTACGTTTCAGGTTCCAACTGGTGGTGCCAGCTTATTGCTGAGGTAATAAAATATCTCACGTCCCCAGTCGATCGACGGTCGACCTGATTCGACTGCAATAATTTAACAGTCCCAAACAATTAGTATTATTATACATATTGTATCGTCATATGTCAACAACGACGTATTAATATTATTAATTTTCGTATCTACCTATTACATTATTATGTCCTGCACTAATAACTAATAACTAATAACCGTATTCACTCGTCACGGTTGACCACCATTACACAGGTAAACTATCGTTTATTGCACACACGTAATATGTAAACAGGGTGTTTCACCAAGCCTAACCCCCATTTTATCCTTTAGTAATGAATTTATTCGAATTCTGATTTTTGGAACTCTTAAAAATACTTTTGGGCCATATTTAATACAAACTTATTTTTTAAATTAGAACTTCTCTTTTTTCTTTTGAATTGTTGATCATATGACTTTATATTGTACGTTTTGATTTATTTATCTAAATCAAAATTCGAACATAATTTTTAAGCTATTTAGCTTCATGTTCTACCTATGATGGATGATAGGTCCATGATAATGATTAATGGGGTTGGAGAATATGCGGAGACTAAGATGATTCGAAAATTAAAGTAGGTAATTATAATATTAATCCACCAACAATTTCATAATGTTTGAAAACTGTGGATTGTCTGAATATAATAAATACTATATTCAATATTACATAAATTTGATATTTTTATACAACCTTTTCTTAGAACTATTATGCTTAGGGTTCCGATTTTTATTCAGACAATGTACAATTTTTCGAAATAATCGTCTGCTGATTTTTGTGGATGTAAATTAGGTTGGTTCTCCTTTGAAAAAATGAAGTTTGTATAGCACCACTCGACGTATCCATCAAATGGTACCTATATATGCATCAAAACGATATTTTGTAAACAAGATCCTTCAGTGCAGTATGTTTAAAAATGTCAACAATCAGAATTATTAGAACAAATTCATTAGTAGATGATATGTAAAATAGGTAGGCATAAGAATATACAAAATGGGGGTGAGAACGCTTGGTGAATCATCCTGTGTAGTATACTTTGTATTAATATTATCATATTATATCTGAGAGTATAATATTATACCTAATCGGTGTGTAAAACAATATATGTATCATGGTGGGGGCGAGGGAGGTGCGCGGAAAGCCCGAGACGCCGCCGGCCCGCCGCCACGGCCGCCGTTGAGGTCAGTCACGGTTTGGCGTTATGAACGCGTGCACGGCGGACGCCTTCGCACCACCGCCTCTGTCGTCATATTGTCACCATCGCTGCTATAATAGTCGTGTCCGACCGTCGTCGTCACCGCGACGGATCTCCGGTAAGCGGCCGTGCAGGTCGGTGTACAGGCACTGCGGGCGCCGGCCACAACGATGGCCGCGGACGGCGGAGGGCTGAACGTGCCGTACGCCGTTCTTGAGGGCCTGGTGGCCATCGGAGCGACCGTCGGCAACGGGCTGGTGATCGTTGCCTTTCACAGGGAACGGCGACTCCGCCGGCGCACCAACTACTACATCGTGTCGCTGGCGGTCGCCGACCTGTTGGTGGGTCTGGTGGGCATACCGTGCGCCGTGCTGTCCAGCGTCGGGCTGCCCCGTCACCTGCACCTATGCATGTTCTCCGTTTCGCTAATAATCGTCCTGTGCACCGTGTCCATACTCAGTCTGGTGGCCGTGTCGGCCGACCGGTACTGGGCCATACTCTACCCGATGGCCTACTCCACGAATTCAAACACCAAAATCGCAATCAGTAAGTACCTATACACCCTGCACACGCGTATACGTCCGGACTTCAAATAAAAAAAATTAAATACACACACATTGTATTGGTATTGATGGTAACCTACCTATATTTATACGAATATAAGCCCTGAAATATTTTAACAACATTATGGATATAGTTATTATAACTTTTGAGTTAGTAGAAGAAGTCGAAGGTTGTGATTTCTTTATCACCCCCGCGACTGATAATAACCGGCGTGCCTTCCATTTTTAACTTCCTACTCTATATAATAGTACAATAATAGTAACTATTTTTAGCATTATCAAGTATAGGTACCCATGTACTTCTAAATATCATCTTTGCTTATTTACCAATACCTCTACGTGAATTCCACTCTAAGCTCCGACCAATGGTCGAAATGATGGAACCCCGGTAAAATTTCGTCTTTTTTGTTTTTCGATAAAAATCGAATAAAATAAATCTTATACTTAAAAGTCACAGCTTCGATGATTATGTGAGAGACTGAGAGAGTTTTTTTATATTTTGTTGCGATTTATTTCTTTGTATATTTAAAGGCATTTAAATTTTCGACAAAACCATCGTTATTCGCTGATATTATTTTATTATATATTAATTATGTTGTGTTTGTGTCTAAAAATCTAAATGTCACATCGCTGTCGACATAAGTTCATAATGCACTTGTAACATTATTTACTATTTATTTTCCACGTGGCTGATAGGCATTGAGAATTACGATGATTTATTATGTACCTATTTACTAGATAGTAGGTATACAGTTTGGACAATGTCTCGGGATTTACGATTTACAGTTTATACCTACTTGATTAAACATTTATATATTTACCTACTCGAATCTCAATGTTTCAAATCTCAATCGTATATGATTAAGAAACAATTGCCAGTTATAATATTACTGTATGGTACGTAGGTTGTAGGTATTAACTGTATACGTTATTTAATATATATATTGAGAATAATTCGTGTTAACATACAATTTGAATAGACTCTGCAGTCAACGTTTTTTTTTATATTCCTACAGTACAAAACAACAGTTTTCACAAATTGTATTATTAACTTAAAAATTATTTTGTGCTATATTATTGGTACACCATAAGTAGTAGTTGCAAGTCGTATACTTTTAGTAGTGTAGTTAATAGTTTTGACTTATCTATGCTAGATCAACGGTACTCAACCTTTGTGTGTTGACGACTCATTAATGTTTACCCAATTTTTCATGCGACCTGTTTGAATGTAATGTTTAATGTGGGGTTACCCACCCTCTCTCGAAACATTCGTTTTTTTGAATTACCATAACTATTAAAGAAACTATTAATTGATTACTTTTTACTCATATTTATATTATTTTCCATAACTAATTTTTTGGCAACCCATTCCAAATTATCTGTGACACTATGGTCGGGAACCACTGATCTACAGAGAAGGTATTGTAGTTGAAGCTTTGTAGTTTTTTGTTGTTGTAATAATTAGTAGCTTTAATAAATTTAACGTTCCAACAATCATGCTTGTGTAATTGAATCAACAATTTTATTTTTTATTGAGTATATATACCTATATATTACCTAGGTAACTAAAAAAATATTACATTTACATGTATATTTAATGTATGCATATATTATAATGAACATTAAATAATTATATGTATTTAAAAATATACCTAAAACAAATACTCTTAACTTTTTGTACAGTATGATTATTTATTATTAGGGATATCTAATATCTATAAATACATTTATTTTTTATGATCTTTATTCTTTATGAACTTAGTTACTTTTGCCTAATATTGTTTTTGTTAGCAATTGATCTCTAAACTACTTACATGTTACCTTATCTATCATATGGAAATTTAAACTGTAGTGAATACTGTATAGGTACATTAAACTTTGATTTGTTAACATTTTCCCAATGTGTAGAGAACCTATGGGTAAGATACTATATCCACAACCGTAAAAATATGATGACATTTTAATGCATACATATTTTGGTTACTTCATTATTTTTTAATTCTAAAACTTTATATTATCTTTTATCATTTATTTTTTGAGTACCTACCTACTTATATAACTTAAAATGTAAACACGTATTATAGGCACTCTTATATATTTATATGATTAGTTATTGCACTATTACGTATAGTTGATCTGGGTTTCGTTCATTACTGATTTGCTTAAATGAGATAGTTTATCATTATATATTTTTGCTAATCAAACTTATAATAATTATATTACATTATTGGGTAAATTGTATATAAAGATATGACACCAATATCACAGGGAAGCTGAAATAAGTTAAGCTATACTTTTGAGTTATAAGTTATAGTGATCGTCAAATAACCGCAGTTTCTGTATCCAGTACGGCTTTTTTTATTTTTTGGTATTATTTATGTTTAAAATATTACAAGATCGAAGTAAAAATTAAAACAAAATTTAAAGGGTTTATAATAAATTAATATATTTAATATATTACACGCACCTAATGGTATCCTACAATTTCGTCTTATTTAATAAGAAACATTATTACGTTAGGTAGGTACCTTTTTATACAATTAATAGGTACGTAATATCAACCTTGACACATATATATTATATAAGCATATACTTGTATACCTCGTACCTTTAATATGTACTCATAGCAAAATAGACTCATAGTTAACTGGGGTATACCCGAAAATTAATACGAATTATTTGTATTAAATATTCATGAATAGCAGTTTCATGTTTTGATATGAAAGTATTTACATACTTACGTACTTACATACTAATTACATTATTTTTTTTACTTACTTGTAATAAAAATAATATTTTTGAACAGCTACATTGACATTTTGTGTTAGTTTATTACTTTTGTTAACTTAAGGATATTAAGTTAACCAAATATCTTTTTTTTATTATTATTTTATGAGTGCACATACACAATTTATTCATTTTGTACAATAAGCGTATAGAATAAGAGTTAAGACATGGATTGCTTGAACAAGAAGCCACCCATTAGTGGCATTTACTTGACGTGATGTTTAGTGTAATTAAGGAGGGATATTTAATTTAAATGGTCAAGACACCATTTCTTTTTGAGTATACGTTGTGGATTTCCAGGAAGTGAGAAGGTATGTAGCTCTTTTATTAGTGTGTTAGAGTGATTTTCAAGTCTGTCAAAAAAACGTTTGTAAAAAAGTACCATTTCAGTTATAACAGGTAAAATACTTAGTTCTTGGTGGAGAGTTAAATTAGAGACAAAGAGGGGAGCGTTAGTGATTTTTCTAAGAGTAATATTCTGAAAGACTTGAATTTTGCTTAAATTTGAATTTTTGATCGATCCCGAGAGTTGTAATCCATATGTCCATATTGGCTTTAGGAGAGTTTTGTATAGTAGTTTGGTTTTTAAGCTAGTAAATTTATTTTTTGATAATAGTGTTTTTAGCGATCTTGATCGAGCGTTAAGGATCAATCTTTTAGTTTTTATATGTTTGTTCTAAGTTAATTTTTGGTCGAGGATTAATCCTAACCAAATATCTTGAAAAAATATAATAGATTAATATATTATGTAATTAGGTATATACATATACTTACCTAATAATATATTATATCACACACGTGTTCCATAACCCTACAGTCCCAAAACCCTACAGTACCACAACCGACAGCTAATGGCCTCAGTTGCCGAAGCTTAAAAATAATAAATAAATAAAAAAATATATATATATATTATAATATAGAAGTATCAATTATGCTAAATGTTATGATATAGGTAGGCACTCACTTAAAATAGACATTAAACAATTTACCGTTTACTGTTAAATAAAAATATTCAAATCAGAGGTTTTGTAAACAATTGTTCACATAAAATTATGATTTAAATTTGTTTATTCATTTATTGTATTATAATAAGAAATATGTGCTGTAACACTAACACTATAGCTGTTTAAAATATTATATTTATTCAATGTAAGTGTTCAGATTTTTAATTCAATCCCTCATTAGTATAATTTTAAGTTCTAATAAAATAATAGGTTTATTAAAATATACAGAAATGTATATTTGTGAGTGAAGTGATTCTATAATATATATTATACCTACCTAACGCGTATCAAACATACCACATATCTACGTACCTATCACGCCTTTAATACCAAAATTGTAACCAATTAAATGACATTAAATTATTTTATGCAATTCCTTAGATTTATCATAATTTATTAAAAATAAATTACCTACATATTACTTCATGACTTAGTCAGTGATACTTTCAAAATCACGTTATACATTATTTGTCTATTATTAAAATAGCTTTATGATTGTAATTAAGAACGTAATTGATACTGTAAAGTGGTAGTACCTACTCAAGTAAAAAATAGTTATCAACATACCGATTTATAAGTATTTATAGACTTATAGTAACGATTACGTATTATGTACCTAATATAATTTCAAAAATGTGTTAATCCAAAAACACTCATTCAAAGGACAAACCCTAAAGTAAAAATTTGGAGATCCTTACATCATACTCAAGTAAACCAATTTATATCTATGTACTGTAAAATAGCTCTATCATACTATTTAAGATAAAAATAATATTTCATTCTACTTAAGGAACTTAATTATGTATTAACCTATAAAAATTCAATACCTACTGGTAACAAACTGGCATGTATCTATAATAGTTTTAATATAAAATTCATAACAAAATATAAATTTGGCCATCGGGGCCATTAAACTCTCAAATTTAAAAGATTGACTAATTATCACTCTGAAATCTTGATTTATAGGGTGATTAGGTGATATATTGATATTTAAATTCATAAGTGAAAATTAAAATAACCAAAGGATTGAAATTAGAAGTATTAGCTGTTCAATTAATACCTACCTAATAATATTAGGTAGGACAGGTAGGTACTTCATATATTTTTGCTACTATGAAATAACGTCATAAAATATTACAACTTTCATTAAAAAGAGACAGTACCTAACACGTGTGTTATGAATATTAATTTCAAATTTACACATTAATACAACACTAATTATCTCACATCTAAAATATATTATACAATACTGCAAAATTCGACCATGTCATTAAAAAGTCTTATAGATTATATTGTTATTATTATTGTTATTATTATTATTATTATTATTATCATTATCATAACGTATTTGTAGGCGCCACACAAGCACAGAGAAATCACGTTCGACTATTTCGCGACATTTATGCTGACATTTGCTAATGTATGTTACGCGTATTAATTAGTACTGTCTTACAAATTTTGCATACTAATAATAATTTACTAATTATTTAATGTCTATTGTCACGAAATATTTAACGAATAACTATTGAGACACGATTGGAATATAGAATAATATAATTTGTTGGTTCGAATGGTTCGATTGATATAATTATATCTTACTTAAAATGTGGAACAAGGATATTACTGATGTAAGTATTGTAATGGTGGTAATATTAATGAATGTATACACTACTTACTTATTGTATAGTATTACTTTGCAATATAACATAGTTAATTTTTATTTTAAAATATATTTTATAATATTGGTAAAAGGTAACCGATATTTAAAAAGAGGATTATTAAAATCCACGAATTTAAAATCAATACCTATATACCAATTACACATATTATAAGTTATTGTTATAGTATTATAATGCTTTTATATAGTATATACGCGTTTTTCGAAATCTGCTTAATTAATTTTTAACTGGTAAATAAGTTTTTGTGATATTATAGGTACTCAACAGATATCAGAAAGACATTTTATGCCACATTGCATTATTATTTATATAAGCGATAGATACACAGGTAATATCGTAAATATGTTGATATAAAATAATTGAAAATAAAGGTAACTGGTTATGTATATTTGTCTCATACTCTCTTCTATAGTTGTGAACATTATTGCGTTTATTAAACTCTGTAGTGGCCTCTAACTCTATAGTAGCTGTATAGTTTAGTTATGGGTGTGTTTAGCTATGTAAGCCATATGTTCTTAAAATTTAAAAATGCAGTAATAGCATCTATGATGTTTATAATTTATTACAACATTTACCTAAAAAGTTACAACTTAACTTTTATTCCGTGAGTTGTTCGATAGGTAATACCTATTACCTAATAGGAAAAAAGGCAATTGAATAATGATAAGAAAAAAAGAAATAGGCAGACAATTTGTAATTAAAAAATATAAGTTGATTTAACTAAATAGGTATCCACAATATATAACAATATTTTTAATTACGTTGAGTAGAGTTCACCTAAGTTCATCTATAAGAAGTGAAAATATACTTGTGGTTCAGCCCCTCCCCCCCCCCACAATTTCTGCTCTATGCTACCTACTATTTTTCCACTTGAAATTTTAAAAGTACATAAAAGTACTTTACTAAATGTTAAATTATCAAAATTTCAAAACTATAAACAATCAAACTGGGCCACCGAGGGGTTCGATAAAATATTTTCAAAGTTGGTTAGGCATAAACACCATTTTTTCGATTTTCATTCAAAATGACACTACGTTGTACCCGATGAAACAAAATGTCAACAACTATCAGAAAAAAAAGTTGTGAAATAAGATTAGTTTACAGAGTTTTAATTTGTATGTACAATTTATTGTTTTTATAAAGTATCTGACACCTTATATTTGCAAATTATTTTGTTACCTGGTTAATAATAAAAGGGTTGCAACGATTAGAGTACAAATATTTAAATTATAAAATATGGGAGGTGGGAATGGTAATTTTATAAAATATATTAAATATTATGTGGTTGCGTGCGGTATTGTTTAAGTTACTTATTTGGGCTGGTAAAAACTTTTGACTCCTCCCCCCTCCCCTTTTATGGGTCTATTGAACACTGTAAACACCACAGCAATAAACAAATCCACTGGACGAATAGACAACAAAATATTATGAAGGTAGCAAATTGAAAAGGTTCTTGAGAAAAATATCGAATTTGAAATAGTAGTACTATCAAATTTCAGAAATATACATAATGTACAACTTGAAATCATTGAAGAAATCAACTGCGGATGATTTTATGTTTTTTAAAGTTTACTTAAGTTTCATCAGTTGATGCGGAAAGAAATTTTTCCAGGTATAGAAACCACTATTTTCTTAAAATTTAGTTCCCATAAATACACCCTTTTTACATAGACATTTTGTTTTTAATGGATTCAAGAACTTTTTAGCTCCCGATAGATGCAGATTTATTGTTAGGAATTTAAAACTAACTTGTGTTTAAATTTTTTAAATTTAATTTTTATGTTTGCCATCTCGACTCCCTTGATCTATACATACCTAATAATATTACAACATTTAAATATATAATAATATACCTGCTTACTAGCTCTGATTGCAATTTTTAATAATATAATAACTAATAAGTGTCTCACCAGTAATAATTAATAAGGAGTTATCTTAGCATGTTGTTTACTGACGCAGTTTTAATGAACATAATATTTGAATAGTTACTCTTCACAAAAGTAATCTTCGATTAAAATATCTTGTTTAGTTTCTAGCCGATACTCAAAAATTTAATCTATATTCAAAAAAAGAGAAACATTCGAAAATGATTATATTGTATACACAAATATTTATTTGTATTAAATTCCTAATCTATAATAGAACTTAAAAATTGTTCACAGTTGTGGCATTATTTCCATGAGAAAAATGACATACCTAAGTACAATATTAGAAGACACATAGTCGTAACCTACTATGGTAGGTATCGGTAAATAAATAATTAAAACTATTTATTTATTTGTTTTTGTTGTCCATATTTAACATCGGTGACAATATCCATTAGTTACAATTCACATTACATATATATTTACATTAAATTACTTAGTATTACACCAATACACTACGGTTGACTGATTTGAGGACCATGCTTTTCTACACCATTGCTCAATGCCTATGTCATGTGCCCATGTGTGACATAACATAATATGGTACCTATGTAACCTGTTGAATTATATGCGCCCAGCTACAGGATATAAATACAAACGGGCGGGACTCTTTTCACTCAAAAATGACCTTTCCCTTTTCGCCCAAAAATTTTATAGCACTTTTTGATCACATTTTTATAATACATAATTTGAGAAACCCTTACTTGAAGCCATTTAGAATTATCCTGAAAGTCACAGTAACCCTACAATCATCAATTACTATACTTCACAGAATATTGGAATTTATTCCATTGATAGAGAATATGTATTATTATATTATTATTACTATATACCTATTATAGGTTACATATAATATGTGTACTTATAATATAATGTATTATTTAATAAAAACGTATTCACTATAAAATAAGTCATATATACCTAATTGGATATGAATAATTATTATCTGGCACCAAGTTATAACATAAAAAAAAGTCTCTACTGATAATATTTATTAAATTATGTGGGTATTATGTAAAATTAGAATTCATATTTTTACAAAATATCATTTTTTTTAAGTATCGATATCTGTAGACAGGAAGTTCCCCGGTCCAATATAAAACGTGTGCATAGGTTGGTCTATCATTATTTTTTTTTTTTTTATGGCGTATATAATATATACATTATGAAATAATTAAATAATCACAAACTGATTCATTCAAAATTTTAAAAATGTCGCTATACAATTTTATGATGAATGTCGTGCTAAATTTCCAAGGACTATAATACAAATTATATGATATTTTTACTAGATCCAAAATAAAGTGTAAACTTCCGTAGTTTCTACAACTTTTGTTAAATTGTTAACTTCAAAGGCATATAAAATGAATTACAACTTTTTATGATCGATTTTTTTAAATTTCTATTAGAATTTCTTATGGGTAACCTTATATATTAATTTTTTGACACATGAACAAATCATCTCAAATAAAAAACTACAAAAATTCAAATGTTTATAGATAAAAAAAAATATTTTGAAAATTATACATCCAATTATTTGCTGTTCATTTTTGAAATACGACAAAGTAGTTACCTAATTTAACCGATTTTGGCAAAAACTGGTATATTGCGTATATTAATAATTAATATATCCTTTTTTCCCTTAGTATTTGCCCCAATTTTTCTAGTGAGTACTGACTATTCGGACATTTTATTAACCTCCCTAGGCATTTTTAGAATATCACTACACTTATAGGAAGATAAAAAATGATTCTCACAGCAACCTAACCTAAATTGTTTTACCTTTTACAAAAATGTGACTTATAATAGTATTTGACTCGTATAGTCGTCTCGACCAAATAACGGAACGGTATTATAGTATCTATGTCCTTTATAGGTACCATTATTATAATAGAACGTTATCGCAATATCACGTATTGGATTGAGATTTTTATGATAATCCAATAGGGCTTAAGTGCATTCCATCGATTTTGTATCGACTCCGCCAATCTTTACATTTGAATATTTGATATAATGTATTTATATGTGTATATATTTAGAATCTGAGAGGAGCGATGAATGCATCGATTTTACAATGGTGTGTATTTTTTTTTTTAACAAATTTTACCTACTTAATACTAGGTGTATTATTATATTACCTATCAGAAATTTGTTGTATAATGTGGTAGGTACCCAAATCACTTGAATCACGATATAGGTATTTTAAAACACTATATTAATATAGGTAATATTGAACACTGATAGATTTAACATTATGATTAGTTGTATAAACTGATTATTTTAATGAAAAAATATGATAGTTAGGTAATATAAAGTTTGGAACCAGAAGTTTTGGTGTAGTCCATAATTCCCCATCGAAACTGTTTATTTATTTTTAATTTTGTGTTTGTTTTATAGGCATAATATGTATCTGCTGGATAATGGGCCTGCTGATAGGTTTCTTGCCACTAATGGGCTGGAGAGCCGCCAAAGGTCCAACATTGGACGCATGCGAGTTCAGTAGCGTGATGGATTATAACTACTTGGTGTTTTTATACTTAGCGACTATTATTTTACCTGCGCTGTTTATGGCCACCTCCTATGCTCATATTTATACAGTCGTAATAAAACAAGTAAGCATAAAAAATGTAATGTACTCAACGAAAATAATATATATAATGCGCATTTAATAGTATTTACAGCTGAAATAAAATCGTCAACTTGTCTAATCTATAAAATGCGTTATCAAAATGAATATGTAGGTATAACTATACTCTATTACAGTTTGATTGAAAATAAAGAATCGTATTATGATCACTATATCTACTTTATGACTTCAAATATATTTTGAACACTAAAAAGTGGGACAGCAGGATACAGACATGAATCAATACGGTTTTATAAATTTAAATTTAACTTCATCATAATTTATAATAAGTATTTATTTAACATTACTCATTATTTATATTATTACTTTTTAAATCAACAAAATCGAAATGGGGGAACTTTTTTCATATATTATTTAACTAAACATTTTTTGTTCGGCTATATATAGAGAAGGCATATTATACCTCCGGAAAATATTATATAGCCACAGTCTCAATGCGTACATCGATTCTCCACAAAGGGCATCATAAAATTCATTAATCGATTGCGTTAATTTAAAATTGTGAGCTTAAACAACTCGAGCTACTGTTTTTCATACCGAAAACAACCAGACAAACGCATTTCAATTTCGAAGTAAATGTTTGAAAAAACACGAAAATATATCTGATAAGAAATGTTGGCTAATAACCTGAGCAATTAAAGCCGGTAAACCTTTTAAATAAAAAATAAAAATAAAAAATATTATTTGAAAACAACTATTACATAATATTATTATGTAATAGTTAATATTAATAATATCGGTGCAAACCATTTGCGCCCATCACACCTTTTTTATAACCCACTTACGCCCGAAATCATAACCCATTTGCGCCCGAAATATTTTTAATGAAAATGTGTTAAACCTGTACAACGTTGCCAAACTGTATTCTGGAATACCAAGCAATACTACTTATTACCATATATGAGACATATATGAGACATATATGAGACATACCTTATATGACATGTGAAAAAATCAACAGTATTAATTTTTATAATAATTGCATGTACTCAACCTTATATTATATTTTCCGAAATTTTTTTTTTTTTAATTTGAAACATTTATTTTATTTATATAATTTTATGTGAGATGAATTATTACTACAGTAAATAATAATAAAATAAATAATAACTGCACAATTAGTAGAGTATAATATAATCTACTAGGTAATCTAAATAATTTAAGTTATTTATCAAGATAAATATAATCTATAATAATATGAATCACAGCGGCAACGTTGCATACGAAATGGGCGCATATGGGCTATAAATCGGCAGGTAGTACCTTATCTTTCGGGCGCATCTGTCCACATCCCTCGGGGCGCAAATGTACTATTACTCTGGGGCGCAAATAGGCTGTAGCCAATAATATTATACACTATATGTCAACCTTATAAATTTATAATATATAGGGTGTGTGGCATGGGTTTGTCTAAAGAGCACCTGATGCACTTATGCGACTTTAGGCCGTAAACGTGTTAAAAGCAATTTTTCACAAGACTGTGGCTAATATAGAATACAAGGCGTGGTATTCCATAAAGAATGTACGGGCTTCAAAAAATCATGACTTCGAAGGTTTTGATCGTAACGTATGACCAACAGTAAGTTGTTGTCGAATGAACCTGCATGCAAGTCTTTAGTTTTTTCACCTCTGCCAACAATAGGTATAGTTAGGTATTCAAGATAGAAAAATGTTGGAAAAAAGAATCTATAAAGGGTCGTCGGTTAAGGTACACGCTTACACCTGTTGCGTGTTAGACAGGGTTTGGAGCCGAGTATATGCCTAAGGGGGTATTGAACTAATTTCAACATTTTTGGAAGAAAAACTGTGCCTATAATGCTATAACTCGATAACCTGCAGTTTTGATCGGCAAGTGCTTCAAATGTACGTGCGTAGTTTTATATAATGATACCTTATTAAATAATTTATGGTTTTGAAACCGGGAAATCTTTTACATGGAACACCCTGTAAATGCTATTATTATTATTATTGTTGTTATTACAGTAGGTTACGTTATAATATTATTATAGAAATAAATCGATCCAAACTCGCAATCCCGTTTCAGATCAAGCAAATGACGCTGTTGAACGGCGGCCAGCGCGGCGGAAACAGTCCGACGAAACTGCGTGTGCTGGGCGCGGCCCGGAAAAGCGAGGTGAAGGCCACGCAGAACCTGTCGATAATCGTCGCGTTCTTCGCCGTCTGCTGGATGCCGCTGTACACCATCAACTGCGTGCAGGCGTTCTGCGACGAGTGTCCCGTGCCCGCGTACTTCATGCACGGCTGCATCGTCCTGTCGCACCTAAACTCGGCCGGCAACCCGCTGCTGTACGCGTATCACCTGAAGGACTTCCGGAACGCGTTTAGGTCGCTGCTGCTGTGCAAGAAGAGCCCGCTGCACCGGAACCCCGCGCCGTCGCGGTCGGGCTGCTGCACCACCGTCGCGGCCGTGACCGGCGGTGCCAGTGGAACCGCCGTCAACGGTAATAACGATTATTCCGTCAGCTCGTCGCTGACGTGTTCGGGCAGTTCGTCCCTGTCCACCGTCGTCGACTGTTGGCGCCGGTCTGCCAAGAACGCTCGGTCTGCAGTCGACACGCCATGTAGTGCAGCTGCAGGTGACCCGCGGTCTCCAGTCCAACAGCAGGCCCACCACGAGATTGTTGCTTGGCCCGCCGACTCTGCAGTCTACAGCGGTGGCCGCTGCAACGCGATAGCAATAATCGACCCGTCCGCTCCCGTGTTGCTGTCGGTCCGTCAGCTCGCCGAGTGATCACCCCGACGATCGCGTATAATAATATTTGAATAACGAATATACAACGATAATATTAGGATAGAGTGGTCCCCGTTGAGACGGATATTGGATGATTGTATCTCATTAAAGATAGAAAAGTGATAGTACATATTTTCCAACTGTACCAAAGAATTCAGGGAATAGCAGAGCTTATTATAGAATATTAGATAACCATTTAAGAACGCTCAAAAAATTGGTTTTTTAAAAAGTAGAAAGTGTCTCATTAAATCCATATTCCACAATGGGACAATCCGTGGTCCAAAACGAGGCCTCTGTTAATTGTTATTGCTTGATTTAAAATTAAAATATAATCATGAAAAAATAACTTTTTTAAACTTACCTACAAACATCATAAAATTTACACAGAGATAAAGGTATACACTATATACCTATATGGCTATATATTATTAAATACCTACCTACGTATTACATATTATGTGAACAAAAAAAAATGTTGCCTCATTGAAGCCCATTTGATAGTTCTATTTTAACATGATAATCGCTATCGTTATCGTTTTATTACTTCTACCAATATTATTATACGCGCTCAAGACGGGCCGACACATTCATCACTATCGTATATGATGTAAATAAAACGATGTTGAGATCTTCGCTTCATTTGTCACCGATGACTTGGTTAGGTACCTTTGGTACCTAATTTAACTTTTAAGTCACTTTAACCGTATGTGCGTGTACAATACACACATACACAAAATGTTTACTGTATATAATAGGTATTATGTATTATGCTACCTGAGAGTAATAATGATTCAAACTTAAACATTATATATACTGTCTTACAAGTTAGATTAAAATTGTATATGGATATTCGTGATTAAACAGAAATACGGGTTTACTTTAAAAACTGATAATAAATGCACAAGCAAAGATTTCGATGATTGAAATAAAACTGACAGAAAAGTGCTGCACATAATATAATCTCGATATAATATATATAGACCTAACCTAACTATTTAGTTGTATTGGTCGGTACGTTTCGAAAGTTCTGTAAAATGTCAAAGGTATTATTTAGGTAATTATAAACTATTCAAAAATGAGCATGAAAAATATTTGTGTAATTCATAACGTTTCAATTTGCAAGCCACTCCCGAAACTTCGCTTTTGATCTGTATTGGACCCAACTGCAATTATAGGAAAACGAATTTTTATTTGAATAGATATAATAATATAACCGATCTAGGCCTCCTAATTGTATATAAATAGTAAAATAGGTCGAGCACTTGAAACAATTTTTTATTCTTAAAAATCAATCTAAAACTTACTATAAAATAGTACATAGGTACGTTTTAATGTAGTCTATTAAAAAAATTATATATATATATGTACATTATAATTATCGTTTAGAAACCCTATACTTAAATGCATGGTTGAGATAACTACCTACATATTATTATACTGTCAATTATTGAGTTATACGTTATGCATTAATATGATACTTCCTCTATCAGTGTAGATCAAAAGTGGTATTACTCTGTTTATTCGTACCTATTGCCATAATATACTACATTCCCTTACTAAATTCAAATTTGAAAAAAGCACAATCCTCTCTCCTAATAACACATAGCTTGTGATTACATGCAAAACATACGTACATAGCCACATAGGTAACGTATACAAATCCGCAAATATACATTCCCTTCCACCAGCTTATTTTAAATCACTTCGACTACTAAATGTTTGGATACATAATAAAAAAAATATTGTATTCCTCTGATGCTATAGTAAATAATACCTACATAAGTGAAAATATGTCACTGCAACATCGAGTTTTTAAATAGCTAGTATTAGGTTATTTGTGTACTTATATAAAAATCTTATAATTCAATAATCAGATCAAATTTTCTTTTATAATTTGAAAAAAATAACTGGATGAAAATAAATACCTATCATAATATAGTATACCTATAAAAAAAAGGTCTGGGAGGTATTTTTCTCTAAACCATTCTGATTTTGAATGATGTAGAATATAGTTAGATTGGAAATGACAATTGTAGAAACATACTAGGTATTCATAAATGTACAATTAAAAATATGTGTATTGTGCAATATACAATATAAATACCCATGTAGGTATATTTTATGTTATGCAATTGTAGAGTTCCTCGGTATTTTTAAATTTTCAATTGACACTGATATGAATATTTGGAAAGATATGAATATTATTTTATTATTACCTAGGTATTATTAGCATATAGTGTCTTACTGTCTTAGTGTATACTAGTAGAGTTAAATCATTAAATCATATAGTTTTAAATTATTTTATTATTTTTAATTCACCAGTTAATCTACAAGTTTAAAAAACATATATTGGTTTTATAAAATGTAAATACATACTAACTATTAACCAATCATTGGTTTCCTTTCAGAAGAATATTTTTAATTTTGTTTCTATTGGTAATCAAATTGCAATTGCCTTTATTCATAGGTTACCCAAATCTATACCTATAGGATGTAAGCAGATAATAGTTATACATCATACCTATATGTAGGTACTCAAACAATAGTTTTCAAGTAGGTACCTTGAACTGATTTTAAAAATATGATTGTCTATAGTTAAAATTATTATAAATATTGCTTAGTCACAAATACAATGTATACCTAAGAGGCTAAGAATTAAGATTATGTATCACACAAATTGATTTAATATTTTTCTTCTAGTGCCCAGGTGGCTAGGTATAATAAGTAATTTAGGAACTGCAGAATTCCAAGTCTCTTTATTAATATTATCTACGACTCACAAGTCCATTTTTATAGCTCTAAAGGAAAAAAGATTTGAAGTGTCAGGTGTTCCATTGTGTTAATTTACATGTCACCCACTCACCAGCTGTATAAATGTATAATTGCGTATAGATAAAAAAAATTGTGGTCATCATTTAAGTATCTATATACTTAGTGCTTTATTTTTTAGAATTTTAAGAAAATGTATTCATTTACAAATGAATCTGTAGTTGTAGCTGGTCATAATGATACACTATTATATATAAACTTGTTATGTAATATTATATAATATGGAACTATATTTTTATATCAAACATTTTTATAGAGATGACTATATAGGTTATTACTTATACACAATTTTAATTTTACTTGAATCATAGGGAAAAAATATAGTACTGTTTTTAATCCATCTTTAGCTAGGGTTTCATAAGTATTACATTATTTCGGGGGTCAGCAATAGTCGAGTTCACACAAGGAAATTCGTTTTTATGTTTTTCCGCCTAAACGTATATTTTTTTTCATTATTTGCTTTATTTGTGTAGACGTAGAATAATTTACTAAAACACTCGGAACGTATTTTATATTTTATAATTGATCTTTTTTTTTTAAATGTAAGTACTTATAAGGCTATAAATATTTTCTGGACCTCAAATATTTTTTTTATCATCTGGATCCTTACTTATTGCCGATATGTGTTTTGTTTAATAACTTCAATAATAATACAATAATGCACACATCTAAATTATTAAAAATAGATCGTTTATTTAAGATACCATTAAGTACCATCAATACCATAATTTATATTTTATCAAGGATCCACCCCTCGGGATATCATAAAGTAGACATTATAAATTTTTCACAAAAAGGTTAGGTTAGCTAGGTTAGCTTATGAAAAAATAATTTCAAGTTTGACTCAAGCCCCAAAATATGTTTACACAGTTATTTTATATATGTCATAAATCATGATAATATTAGCTTTCACGATTGCAATTATCACGTTTTACCATCATCTTATGGACCTGCTTCAAGTGATGACGATACGACAAGTATGTCTATTGTCTTGTATGTATAATATTCTATAGCGACTAGGTACATATTAATAAACTATATAGGTATTATATTTTTAAGCTTTTTCTAAAACATTTTTCTTTATCGAATATATTAAGAATATAAAAAATTAAGTTTGGCCTTTTGATCTGACCACCGCAAAAGCATTTACTGATAAAATTTGTTTTTTTTATTGTAGAATATAGACACTTTTATAGGTAGGTATATGCAATGTGCTTAGTAAAAAATTTTACAAAAAAGTAAGACTCAAGTCAAACAAGGAATAAGTTACCCCATCTACAGATAAACCAACTATATTAAATATGGTAATGGTTAAGTGTATTATTTTTATGAGTCAATAATATATTTTATATGGACTGAATAATATTTGTTATACGTACTTTAACATAATAACATAACATTATGGCATTCAACTGAATTCAAATTACATTAAATTTGGAAAATTATTTAGTGCCTTCTGTAACAGACTTAACATACAAATTGAAACACCGATAAGAAAAACTGCCCATGTACGCGTTGTTTTAAAAAATACGTTTTTTAAGGGACAAATCTAGAAAAATTAGGTTCTTTTTGATAAGAATTTTAAGTACCTACCACAATTTTATTAATTTAAATAAACAATAATAATGCTAAAAATATGTATAAATATAATAAATTGACTGAAATAAATTTTTTCTTAGGTCTACCGTTTAAATACCTCTTTTTTATCAGTGATACAATGCGGTTTGTGTTATTTTTACTATAATTAATTATAGATCAATAGGTAGGCATTTTATTTTAAATAGTTTATATGTATGAATTAAATAATATATTATAAAATAATTAAGTTGTTCACTGTACTCATTTAAAAGAACCTAATTTAAGTACTTACCATTATTTTTTTTTGTATACAATAAAACATTGTCTATATAATAATAAAAATTATATAACTTAAAATTACAAATATATTTATACTTCCCAACCTAATATTGCAGTGAGGATTTGATCAGTTGAATTTTATATTTTTGTACTACCCTAAAAGATGTATGGTTATTGTCCATTTATATTTTTTATTATGATTAGTCTTTTTTTTATTTATTGTGTATAATCTGTTTGTATTATATTTTACAAAATTAACTATTTAATAAATTCATATACGAATAACTTATAAATAATCTATTTACTATACACACGCCTCTATTACAAGCAGGTTTCTGAATACACGGACGACAAGACCATCAGATTCCTATCTATTCACTCCGACCCTGCAATAGCAATACAAAATCTCCAATATCACTTCACTCTCATAGTCTCATGGAAGATTAGTACGCACACTGGATTTTTAAAATAGTATTGATCATTCTATATCTATCTATATGTGTTCACCCTCAGTTTAGCTCCCTACAGTAACGTTTCTATGTATGGCACTCAAATTCCAAATGCTCTAAGTTCTAAATATCTTGGTCCCAACCCTAGATAAAATGCTGACCTTCAGTCCACATATTAAATCCAAAAGAATAAAATTAAATATACAGTTACGCCTAGTAAAAAATCGCATCAATATTAACAAACATTTACAAGTCAATACTGACAATACTTAACTAATTATTTATAAATCCTTAGTTAAACCCATGTGGACATACGGTACAATTTCGGGAAGTGCAAAGACAACTAATAAAAACAAATCATAAACTTTTCAAAATATATCATTACGTAAATTGCTTAACGCTCCTCCTTGCGTCTCTAATCATATTAGGTATCCACTCAAAATGTCTTTAGTGTATAATGAAGCTAAGACATATAGATATTAAAAACAACGATTCCGCCTTCGTGTACAAAATCGTCCCAATCCACTCTCTAGACATCTTGCTACTCGAACAATTCCCAGTAAACCCCCAAGAAGTTTAAAACGTAAAATATAGGGTCGAGATCTGCTTGGTATGATACATACCGTATGTAACCTGATACCTGAAAATGGTGATCACACAGCGTTATAATTAGGCTATTTATTTACACCACTGTTGTTAGTTAAATGTTTTGGTTAGTCATGGATAAATACTAAATAGTACCTAAATACATCGGTCATACACTCATACGAAATATAAAAGTAAGAGTAAAGCTACATTTGTAGCAACAATGACGACAAAATATAATTTTAAACAAATCAGAATGAATTAAAATAGTGATTTGTTCAATAGCTGGTACCGATGGAGAATATTTGACCTCTCCATTGTTACGGGTTCAAGTGTTCATCCCGAAATTAAATCCTATACACTATATACCTAAGCCACTGGCTCGTACCAGAATGCAGTGGCGTAAGCAGAATTTTTCAATGGGGGAGAGGGGGGTTTGAAAATAAACTTTAAAGTTATTCTATTATTGCAGTCAAGTTTTATTATAATTTATTATTTAATGCATATATGTGTTAAAGCACTGGTTATTTACATTTTAAATGGTATTTAGCATGATTATTATATATGACTAGGCAAGAAATCTACTTTTAGGGTGTTTTTGTTGTTAAAATGACGACTGTGTATAGTTCAAAAATAAATATTAGATGTGCCCCACCCCCTCAAGTCATATTTAAATATTAAACTTCCCATTTTAGAATTCTGACTCCTGAGTTGCACACTTGCACTTATTAATTCATAGATAAAACTATACAATTTATTATAATCTGTAAAAAGTATATGACAAGTATACAAAGTTAATAAAGAGGAACAAAAGATTAAGGTCTCTAATAATTTGGTTATTACTCATAACCAGGGTTCGGATTTTATAGCACCAAAAATTCTAAAATATGCGCTATAATATGACCAAAAAAACAGTAAAATATGCTCTTTATACATGCCCTAAAAACATCAAAAATTATAATTGTTGAGCTATATTAGTTGTTACTAAAGCTATTTTAAAAAATATAAATAAATAAATAAATAAATAAATCTAACCGTTGTTTCATCGATACTCACCCAGTCACTCAGATGCGGTTATTAGCTACTTGAGTTCTAATTTTTTCCATAATTTCATTGTAAATATCATCAACGTACAATTTTCTCAGTGTTCATTCGTTTGGAATATGATTTTTTCATTTTTGTAGGTAAACTTTTCTAAAAATTGTCGAAACTTTGCATTGGATAACTTGTTTAGTGATATATTTGCAGAAATAAAAGTTTTCAATAGATCGATATTAAAAGTACATTTTTGTGGAATATTTGTAAGTAACTGCTGTTTCTTTTCAATTTTATTTTGCTCTCGATTAATGGCTTTTAAATGTTTATCCGTTTTGAAGTATTGAGTAAAGTTAAACTTTTTGTCACTATTAACCTTACATTCACACAATTTGCAAAACAGAATACTTGCGTCAACCGAAAAAACCTCATCGCCAAACTCGGACACAAAATATCTTAGTCTAGAATAGTTCGATGTTTTATCATTTGGCATTTTACGTTTAATATCGGAACAGAAAAACTAATAATACACATCGAGTAATAAACATATATGAAACGAAATTAAAGGATACGGAGAACCGACTGACGTTGAAATACGTATGACTGTCGACGGTGTTTTATATTATACAATTATGTGGAACAATAACAGATAAGAAAGAATAAATGTATAAATATATTCGACAAGGGGATTTTTCTTATTGATTAGCGTAAATGTATACTATTTTTTATTCAATATAAACGAGATTTATGAAAAATATAAAATAAAGCGTTGAATTAAGAATATTAGCAAAACATAGCACCAAAACTTTAAAAATAGCACTAAAATTCTAAGATTCTTCAAATATGCAAAAAATAGCAAAGTACAATTTCATATTTAGAATCCCTGGTGCATTAAACAAATGTATAGCCCACTCTGCTATTTTTATCTCTATCCTATAATAAGTAGCAAATGCTATAATATATGATGTAATTCAACTTCAATATTCTTGTTATAAAGGCATAAATCTAGGCACAATCTAGTTTAAAATTAAAATACTAGAAAATGGGAACATTTGTAAAGTTATTTTGAAAACAAATATTGTTTATTATTACTACCATAAGTCTTGCTATAAATTTAACTCTAGCTCTAACATTAAGTCCTACCATAATGAATATCAAATAAATACAATTTAATGAAAAAGTAATTCAATAAAATCTTCGATTAAAAAATATAATCCAAATTCTACTTGGGAATTGGGATATGTAATTACTCGGAAAATATTATGCTGATTGCTGATGGTATATGAAAGGTTAAGACTTATGGTTGTGTATATTAATATTCATTAAATAGTTTTGTTTGGATCTGAAGTAACATATTTGCAAGAAAATATATATTATTATAAACTTAATTGTAACCAATAATAATTGTAACTTAACTAAATTCTAATTCTTAGATTTCTAATAAGCTCCTTAATCATGTGATCTAGTTTAGTAACACAACACTGCTCGACAAAATATAATTTACTGGTATTCTTGATTTTTTTTCAGGTTAAATAATTGATTTTATTTTATATCAGACAATTGTGTAACACAAACATTTCATTGTTTTGAGTCTGAATAATCTAATCTAAATTTTAGTATAATAGAAATGCCAATAGACTTTTGGTTTTTTTTAATATATGGCATAATCGGTAAACAATTTCTGAACTCAAAAATTAGATTCATGTCACATGTATTAAACTTTTAATTTTAATTCAAAGTGATTTAGATGGTTTATTCAGTGCATGAGTGATAATTTTAGAATTCATTGACTGAACACTCATTTTATTATACTTTTTTTTCAGAAACGATAACATTATTATGTTTTAATCATTTAGTAATTTTTAAATCACAAATTTTAAATTTTGATTATTTAAGGTGATGAAAAAATAAGCAATTTTATGATTGAAAAATATCTTTTTAACTAACATTATTTACCTCAGTATCCAAATTATATTTTAATGAATGTAGAGCAATAGTAAGTTGGTTAGGTGAATATTTGTAGCTCTGGTTTGTTTATATCTGCTGGACCAATATATCTTTAATTTTTAATTAATGTTAATTTGAAGGATTATCTTTAATATGTTTTTATGCAAACCATTTTTTGTAACTAGATCAATTGCGGATTCGCATTAGAGGAAGTACTTTCAGAATGAAAACCATTGAGCCAATTTTATAAAGTTTTCCCCCAATATTTTATTTCATTTTAAGCAAATTATCAACATACACACTGTAGTCTAATTTTTCAACCATTACCTTAACAGATTTTAATGTTTTTAAATCTATATTACTGGTCACAGCTTCACTTGTTTGCTTCATAGCATCTAAATATACATTATTAAACCAAATTAGTAATAGCAGAAGGGACTGTGAATATATTAATAGGTATGTCGATAACATAAAAATAAGTTAAGAAAAAGGCACTTATGTTTATTTAACATTGTGTTGATTCAATGTTAAATTATTAATACTTAAAACAAATTGAATATTGAATTATCATGTTACTTATTAAGAATTAAAAAATAAAAATGAATTGTAGCATAACATGCTTTGGTTTTAAATACACAAATAAGTGTAAATATTTGTACATTTTATTTTATGTACATTCATATTTGTATTGTAAATGTATTTTGTGGCCCGGAGTGGCCCGCCGGGCAACCGGGACAATGCCCGGTGGCCTGGCTTGCTTATATAAGAAGTGGCCTGGTCCTGGTGTGATGAAAATAGTTAATATTAAAAATATTTAGCTATTTTTGATGACTAAAAACAACGAAAACAAATTAATAATGTGATATGTGAACCACCAATATTATTAAATTGTTTTATACTTCACCACCCAATCAAAAAATGATAAGCACACATCTAGGATCTAGCAATAAGACAATAAATGGTAAGAAATTAAATTTGAAAAAAATGGCCTGAAATAAATTTAGGTGGCCTGAAAATATCTATTTGCCCGGTAAGAATTGTTGAGCCACTCCGCCCCTGGATACAGGTGACTAAATCAATTATTCTTATGCCCACATACCTATTGTTTGAATAATTGGGTACATTTTTTTGCGACAATTCCATTTTTAGGTAATTTGACTGTAACTCTGTAAGTATACATACATAAAATTGCATTTATTTCATTATATAATATTTTATTGTTACAAACTAATACAATTTTAACAAAATTTGAAATTATCTTTCCTAAACTAATGATTTAAACCATGGTAAGAAATGGTTTGTCAGTGGACACTATGGTTTGTGGAGGAGATGAATGATTGATTTTGGCATTTTCAATTTTAAAGGACCATGGAACAAAAAAATTATTTTTTTTATACCTAAGTATAATATTAGAAATGAAAACTAAATTGTTCGTCATTTCAAAAACATGATCCGATCACTCCTTCTGTGTCAAATAGCGATCCTACGTATACGCGTGAAGTCACTGGTGCGCACGGATTGGTGCCGCCGTAATATTTTACGCGGTACAATATGTTTATATGGTGCATTCATTCAAACATACAAAATATAAGACTGAATTAATTTCTGTGACGATATAATGTTATCATTTATTATTATTGACATTAAAAGTCATTTATATCATATTAGATAATTCTATTTGAATAACATGAACATCAAACCAGGGTCTATCGTCTATGGGATATTATCAATTGTCATATTTGTCATTCTTCAGCCGAAAAAAATACTAAAATATAAAATAAATACTGAGTTTAATCTTATTCAAACTTATTTATTACAATTAATTTGGTGTTCAAATTTATTCAAATTTTTTATTTGCTGTTTTTCTTTAAAACTTACGTATATATTTGAATATTTCATTATTTTCAGGGTATTTATTTCGAATATCTTGTACATCACAACACATGCTGGAATACATACACGATTTCCTATGAAATTAAGTATTAACGATACAATTAATAATTACTAATTAATAATAAGTATAGTCGACAGTCGTATAGATAAATTAGAAATTACGTGTTTATAATACACCATGTAAATATCTACCGCCTAAAATAATACGGCGGCACAACTCCGTGCGCACCAGTGACGTCATGCGTATACGTACGATCGTTATTTGACACAGGACTACAGGAGTGATCGGATCATTTTTTGAAAAGAAGTATAATTCAGTTTTAATTTCTAATATTAGACTAAGGTATAAAAAAAATGATTTTTTTTTTGTTTCACGGTCCTTAAAGGCATGTTGATGGTAGTTTATGGTGCGCGCATGCGCGTGAGGAGTGGAATTAGCTGCAGTGATCGGCTCATAGAGTAATATTACTCTATGGATCGGCTCGTGTTCATCATCGTAGACGCTGATAATGGTATCATATTTGTTTACTTTCCGTTATCGTCTGCAAACGCCAAACGGATGGAAAAATATCGGCTAATGCATTTTTTGATTTTTCAAGCAATATTCAAACTGTGATCAGTGATCACTCATTACTTATTAGTGCAATACTGCAATAGAAGACTACGGTAGTCTTTCAGTTTTATCGTAAATCGCATATTAACATCCGAATAATCGTGCGTCGAGATGGTGTACTTACACTTTCCGACGAATCTGACTGAAGAAGAACTCATGCTGCAAAACAAGTATCAAAAATTGAGAAAAAAGGTAATTTTGTTCATATTCAAACGTCGGATTATAGCTCTCCGTGCTTAACTTGTATTCTCACTTTATCCAGAAAAAAGCATTGCAAGTGCAAAAAACACCTCGACCTGAACCTGAGCCTTCACCTGTACTCAATCCCAAAAGGCCCAAAGAAACAGCTCGTGATGCAAGGGAAATAGCGAAAAAACTATTGAAGTCTGGTGCTATAGGACCGATAAAAAAAGTACCCAATCGTACAGACCAGGAATCTTTTAAGAGACCTTGTGGAATGGAACGCAAATTGTTGATCACTACTCAGGCTTTAAGTAGCTATCAACCCTTTTCAGCAGCTTCACCGGTCATCAAAACTGATGTCATTCCAGATAGCACTCCTAAAGCGACTCCAACCACTAAATTCTCTGTATGTGTAATATTATATCACCTTGGAATAATCCGCAGTTTTAGTTATGTACGAGTTATGTATTTAAAATTGCTTATGTTTTCAGAATTTGTATAGTAGTTTTGTTTCTTCCACTTCTAAAACCACTCCACCAGCTCCAAGCTCACCAGAACCAGTTCCCGAACAACCTACTCGTAAGGACATCACTATATTTGTTGGAGGAAGTAGTTCAATGACTGAAGAATTTTTAAGGTCCACATTCAGTAAATTTGGTACAATAATTAATATATCCATGGAAATAGAAAAAAAGTGAGTTTTTTAATATTTTACTTACTTAAAAATCGAATTCATAAAACAAATTTTATTTTAGTCGAGGGTTCATCACATTCAACTCCCCAGAAACTGCTGATAAAGCAGTATCTCAAGTAATTAATTCTAAATATTCTAAATTTGTATTATATACAAATGTTCTATTACTATCCATACATATGTTTAATGTTTATATAGATGAACGCCACTACAGTCTCTGGTATTAAATTAAAAGTTTCAATCTCACGAAATCAGCCTATTGAATTTGGCGATAAAGGAATTAATTCATGGAATGCCATTGGTAAGCGGTTTATTAATAATTTCAAATTTTTATTCAATATTTAGAATACTTAATATTAATTAGGTCTATATTATATAGTGTATTTCTATATAGGCACAGTTGGTGATAATTAATTTAAAATGTTTATTAATAATATAAAAAATTATTTTCTTAGTTTGTAGTTTTACATAATGATTTGTGCAATGTAAAAATTGGAGAAAAATATACATATAAGTTTGAACTTAATACATTTTTACAGTATAGATTGATTTTTTAATTAAACTGTATTTCAATATTGAATTTAATGTGTAAACTATCTTTATATATATATTTTTTTTTGTTCATCTAAAATACTACTCGGCAGCAAGGGCCATTAGTTTATTTATATTTATTTAAATTAATATTCAGGAGGAATAAATCCTTTAATGATACCAACTTCTTTTTTCTCAAATATGTATACATTATGTATTATGTACATTTTTCCTTAAATTGACAAAATGTGATAAATATGCCTACGTTTTAAATTTGTCATTACTGCATACAATTATTTTCTAGTTTTGTCTATTATAAATAAAGAGCATATCTATTAAAAGTATATAATTACATTTAGACTTTTGAGTGGTGTTACGACTTACCACGTGCTTCTGATGTGCCTGGACTAAACCTATGTTTATTTGTTTTCCTTCAGTACACTACATATAATTTATTGTCTTGGTTAAATTATGAAACTACAGAAATTGAATTGTTATTTGAGTGGCTTGCCATGGTTGGCCATTTTTCCTTACCGTTTGTAAAATCTATGGTCATGTAAAAAACATTTATTAATAATATTTCAATGAGTGACAAGCTTCGTTTCATATCTTGTGCGTTCAATTTTCAAATGGTCAAATTATTATTACTAGGTGCCACCATACCTTCCTCTCTTTGCTATGCTATTTTGTATACAGGACGTATAACACAATTACATCAGAAAAAGTTGGTTTTGATTTAAAAAATGAACTTAGCATTGGTATAAGATATCCCTTAAATGGTATAAAACTAAAAATATTTGAAAATATAGTCCATAGCCCATAGGTATACTTACAAATTACAAACTAAATTTTTAATAAATTCATTATAAAAGGGAAAATTGGGATGAGCACTGAGTATGCTTTGTGAATTACTCTGTATAATTAATTACCAAGTTTTTGATTTTAAAAAATATCACAGTTTAGATTTTTTTTTTACTTTTATTAAATTCATAAAAATATCTGAATGATAAAATATATAATATAATTATGAATTAGTTGTTGAACACTTCTTCTAGCACACTACCTATAACATTATTATATTACAACATTTGATACATAAAAGATTACAATTTTGGAACCTTTAATGTAAATATATTATGTAGTTATGTGTACATATTATTTTGTCTTGCAACAATTTTAATATGGTTTAAAAATGTTTGAACATCAGATATGATTGAATAAAAAGAATAAAAATTAAATGGTTCAACATAATATAGATGTACAGCTTTTAATTGTCAAAACTTATGTGTATAATTTTTTAATTCCAGCTACTAATAAATCACAAAAAGGAAATCAACGAGACGATCGATCGCTGGTAACATATGATGATTTATTTTAAGAACTTGTTTTTACTTATTTTAGATTTTAATTATTTATAATAAAGATTTTTTAATGATAGACTGAGTGTTAAAAAAATATATTCATGTAATTTATTATATTGATGTAATTTTTATAAACTATTTTATTTAAAAAAAGTATTGCTGTTTATTTTATGAATTAATTTGTTGTAAACTAAAACATAGAACTCAATAACTATGACATTGGAAAATAAGTTTTGTAACTACTATTTTAGTTCACAAACACATAGTTTATAATAAAAAATATTGCTTTGAGGTTTTAGTTAATTATGTAGCAATGGAGATTTTTAATCTAACTAATATCTGTAGATAATCATACAAATTAAAAATAATGATGATAGTCTTGGATATATCTCCTTATAAATCCATAATGAAACAAAACCTTCAATAAATAAAATAATATTTGTATCGGAAATGCCTAATTACTTATATAAATTAAATTTTAAATATTTGATGATTTCATCTTTATGAGTTGGTATTTGGTACATAACCGGTATAGTTACGTGACTACTGACTTAGTAGTAGTTATACTGTTATAGAACTGTTATGATCTGATCAATCTTGTTTTATTTTTGTCCAAAATTTGTGATTTCTTACATTATAATATGCTAATGTAGGGATATAAATAAATTGCATTTAATAATACTGGCTATGAATAAATCTTAATAGTTTATTTCATAATTTCTTCTTGGACCGGTTAAACCTAACTTTATAAATAGGTTTATTCTAATCTAAATATTAAGAGTAATTGAGAGCATTTTGAATTCACTCTGTGTTACATCGTTAAACATAAAATAACGGAATATCATTCAAATTTTTAATTAATTAATAAACATTTTTTAATATTCGTACAAAGTTTGAAGTACCCCTAGTCAATACATAACCTAACCTACCTATATAATATTTGTGTTCTAACTGCCACTGTGGAGTAAAACAGTAATTATTTACTGTTAGCGGTTAACCTTTTTAATGAAACAACAACTGCAATGTGTTGCAGAAATAGGTTAGAACAAGAATTGAGTAAAACGAAACCGCTAGGAAAAGTTAGGTAGGTACATAAACAAAAACCGTAAGTGTTAAGTGTTTTGAATTTAAGCCCTAAAAATTATCTTTTACCAGCCGGTCAATGACTAAAACGACTGTTGTTTATAGAGTAAAGATATTTTTAACAATCGTGCTATACAATAATTGAATATTAAAATATCGAAATGCAAAACTTAAAGAAACAACGATCGGTTAGCAACAATAACAATAACGACAGTAGCGCAACAACCCCCAACATGCGTGGGGCTACTGATTGGGGGGAAATTGAAAGTCCCAGTGGTGGTGGTGTATGGTCTTCTCGTTGCCGAAGCCTAGGATCAGTAGACCGGCGAGTATGATGCTCAGGAAACACAAGGCGGCTTGCAGGTCGCGCCGCTTCTCCGTATCCTCGGGGACCACTTGCTGGACGACTTTAGTGAACAGGCTGCACACGTTCGAGTGACACAACCGGAACAGCTGACAGCTGAGCTCGGTGATGGACGGGTCGGCGGTGGACAGGTCAACGGCGCCAACGGTTCCCGGTGGCCTGCCGTTTTTTCCCTGGTCGTGGTGGTGGTCGGTGGTGACGGGTGAACGAGGCGAGGACGGAGGTTTGCTGCGTCGGCGCGGTGGCGTGGGCGCGGCCAACACACTGGCCCGGTCCTCGTCCGAATCCACTTCCGGGTACATGGACGACACGCGCGAAGACTGAACCGACGCGTTGTCGTCCTGCAACAGCGGCACGTGCGTTATCGGGTCGTCTGCACCTGAAGGTGCGGCTTGGACGGCGGCGGTGGCGTCCTGCTGCAGAGATGGATGCTGAGCCGCAGCGGCAAACTGAGCGATCTTCAGACTCGATCCGGACATGTCATCGACGGCCATTCGCTGCCCGAGTATGTCGGCCACGATCATCCTCCCTACTTGCAGCTCCTCGACTGTTATGCGTTGCGCTCGCACTGCAGCGACACCGCCTGTAGCGGCTGCGTCAGACACCATCGCGTAACCGTTACAGCTGCAGTCGTCTGCTGCGGTTACCGACATGCCGGAGGTCGGCCGGTCAACGTACTCGGTGGCCTGAGACGATGACCGGGTCCTGGGTCGGTCAGTGGCGGCGACGGTCAGGGTTTTCGGAGCGAGATGTCGAGATGTTGCTCCTCCTACTGCTGCAGTAGTAAACTTCGACGACCGGTCATACGAATCGGCTGAACAGCAGGATCCGTCATCGCGATGATCGTCCGACGCGTAATCATCAGCTGCTGGTGACGGGTCGGTCTGAACGGCTACGGACACGTCGTCAGCTCAGTTAGCAACAGCGTTTTTGGCCGCAGACGCGAGAAGCGCACGAGAAACGTCGGCAAAAAAATCGCTAGACGATGTTGCAGACGTTTCTCGCCGATCTAAAAAAGGAACCAGGGCCGAATCGGTGTTCCTGCGCCGTTGGGGTTCGGGCGTAGCAGTGTCGTCGGCCGCCCTCGACTTGCGCGGCGGTGGCGGCGGTGACGGCAACGGCCGAAGTTTCATCTTTTCGATCACGTCGCCCGAGCACAACGCTGCCGCCGCTTTAGCCGTCCCGTCATTTCTGTCGTCGTCGTCGCCACCGCCATTGTGGTGGTGGCCACTGCCGTCATCGGCCACGTCGCCATACTCGTGTTCGCTGACCGGTAACCGGCGCCGGAGCGGTCGAGATGGCCCCAGAGTGTTGTAGGCTCGCGCGGGTCTCGATGGCGGTGGCAGTTTAGCGGCGTTGGAGGTGTCTGCTGCAGTGGTGGACGGTCGTGCATTCCTGTCGCAGTAGCTGTACGACCTCGGTATGGTGAAGAACGCTCCAAACTCTTGGCTTTTGATTACGTCATATGATTTTTTCCGTCTGTGCCGCATCGGTGACTGTGGCGGTAACAGTAGTGTCGCGGAGGATTGAGACGACTTGTCCACCGTCGCGTAGCCCGCGACCGTGGAAGACGTAGTTGTTGTCGACCGCGGTGGGGGTGGCCGGGGAGGCGTGGAGCCGGCGGACCTCGCGGACGCACTGCCGTTTACCGCGTAAGCGGCCGTTGCCGACCGCTCTTCGACGTCTGCGTCCACCGACAGCGACATCCGCGATCGGCGCAACGGTGGTGTCGGCACTCCTGCGCCGCCGTTGTTGACAGCCCACGAAGGCCGGCTCCCACAATCGGCCATCGCCACCGAAATATCGTGATCGGAACCGGCTAACGAAGTTCTGGACCGACGCATCGGCGCTTTTGGCACGGTTTCTGAAAAGTTCATTGACGGCTGGAATCCCTGTGACGAAAAAAAAAAATGTTAAATTAAAATTGAATTATTAAATCGTGTTTCAAAGGTGCGAATAGTACAAATTGTTTAGGGGTCCAAAGTAGAAAACTGAATTTTCTAAAAATAGTTATATTATTTTATATACTTTTTAACTTTTTTTTTAAATTTCTCATTTAATAGCTAAAGGCCAAAAAATGCTACCAGTAACCACCCTCGATGTTGATGATTGGAGCAAATATCCTTATATAAAATTAGCGTTTACTAACTACAGCAGTAAAATAAAACGCATTGAAAAACCAATGTACCTATTTCTATTGCTCTGTTTGGAATCTAAAATTATAAATATGTCAACAAGAAAATAAAACAACTTTACTTTTAACTTTTTTGCATTACACAAAACATGCATAGCTTACTGAGCTATATTTTTGCAATTTTTTTAAAAGTATGTAAATCAAAACGCGCTTCTCAAAAATCACAAAAATATAGGCATATACATAGAACATATACTACTTAGCGGTAACGCATCTTTCATTAGAGTATTTGCAATTTGCTTATAAATTATAATAAACACAACATATATTCACGAAGTAGTCGGTAGAAAGTTAATAAATCAAATTAATCGTATAGCCAGTATATAATATATATATGGGTTATCCTAATAAATAACAATTGTTAACAGCTTTTTGGTGATCTACTAAATATTTGTTTGATATTTATTTATTTATTTGTTTAATTTTGCTTTCGGATATTAGTTATTGGTATTTTGGTTTTCTATATTTTACCACAATAAACGATTATTTATAACGTAAACAGTGTATTCTGTTAAATATCAGTCAAGCTCATTCGTTTAAGACAACAGCTCTTAAAATAAAGTATAAATAAAAAAAGTTTAGACTGCCGTGCTATATCGATAAAACGTGGGTGTGCCTAGTGTATACAAATTTAAAAGTTGCCTATTTTAAAAAGTAGTAAACGGTATGTATGTACCATATATAATGAATACTTACGATTTGTGACTGGCTTCTCTTTCTGGACAAATCAATCATCGACCGCGTGTCAAACGTGGAAAACTTGGACATGCGTTGTCTGGTCGGTGGTTTTGGCGGCATGCATGTGACCGTGGCAGCGACCGTTTGCCTACCGGAAGTCCTCCAGGGCACTCCCGACGGCAGCACGGGATTTTGAGACGGTTCAAACGTCTGACTGGTGATTATGTTCTCAGGAGTATCGTCTTCCGGTTTCTTCAACGACCTGGTGCCACCGAACGATTTTGGCATCGTGCTGAACCGATCCGCGACATAAGATCGCTCAGAGTTCACGTCTGCTGTAGTTTGCCGGTTAGGTCTCCTCAACGAATTGGTCCGCGACGGTCTAACGGGCGTGGCGATACCGCTACTGGAGTCGCGGTTGTTTCTAGCATTCCCGCCGTTGTTGTTGTCATTAACACCTTCCACGGACCGTGTCCGGTTCGACCTGAACACGTCTCTGATCTCCGACGACAGGTAATTGCTGATATGCACGTCACCACGACTTAGACCTTTTTCACGGAGGAAAAACTCATCGGAATCAATCTCCTCGATTACTCCCGGTCGGTGCTCGGACAAGCTCTTCGTGTCCTTTGGTCGACTGCAGTCGTCGCTTAGCGATATCACTTCCTGTAGATCGCTGTCACCGAATTCAGCCAACGATTCCTTAGATACCTGCAGCGGTGGCTCGTCCAGCTCTTCTTCTACAGCCAGCGTGGCGGTCTGTTCTTCCGTCGGAGCCGGCGTTGACTCTTTGTGTGACCGAAAGAAACGCCGATGGAAAGAGTCCTTTCGCTTGTAGTTGTTTGATTCTGGCTCTCCTCCATCGGACGACAGTGGTGGAGTTTTTGCTTTGTTCATCACGTTGGTTTTCCTGCGTTTCGAAAATATTCTCGGGTAAGTACCGAAATCCATTATTCGAGGTTTCGAGATGTCCGGTTTCGGGCTGTCGGGTTTCGACACCTTGGACGCGTCTGACCAAGTGCGCGGCCGGAAACCTGGTATAGACAGCCGAGAACCACCGATTTTTAAGGATTTTGATGGTTTCGGAGATTCCGACGATGTCCTGGATAGTCCAAAACGCGGCAACGAGAATCGACCACTCTTCGTCTCTTCCCGACCATTCTTCGTCTCATCCCGACCATTCTTCGTCTCATCCCGAACACTCTTCGTCTCATCTGTGCTAGATTCATTTGGGTCCATGGATCTCCGGGAGAAGTGCCCAAAAGCCGTTGAGAAGTTCACTTTGGGTGCATTGAATGTGAACTTTTTCGGCAGAGTGGCGAACTGGCCAAACTTGCGGCGAGACTTTTCACCGTTGGGCGTGTCCACGACTATTTTTTGCTTGGGCTTCCGTTTAGTCACCCCTTGCAATTTGGTGCGCAATATGTCCGCTTTGACTTTGACTTTTTGCTGGAACACCTTCATACGCGTGTTACCGGACTCTACATCACCCAAAGACGAGTTTTCGTTTTCACCCTCATAAATCGATTCGTCCGATCTTACATTTTTTCTATCATCATTTCCGTCTTCATCATTATCTTCTTCGTCGTTGTCTTCGTCATCGTCATCGTTGTCGTCGTCTTCGTCGTCTTCCTCGTCGTCTTCTTCCTCTCCGTTAGGTCGTCGTCGTCGATGATGCTGTTGTTCGCTTTCTGGTTCCGAACCTGTATCGTCGGCCATTACGAGTTCTTCCGTCAATGGTATGCGTAGAAAATGACGGTTATCGTCTTTTATCGGATTCACGACGGGAGGAGATTTCCGGTCAGCGCCAGCGGCTGGTGTCACAGGTTCGTATACATGATCCCTAAAAAAAATTAACGTTATCAAGAAATCGCCAAAATATTATCGCATCAAACATATTTTGAATATTTGTTTCAAAAATAATGGCTGATTCACGTGCGAACGGCGCCGGAAAAAAACCGGCGTAACGACAGAAGGGTTAAATTTATTTATTATTTGGCGACAATAACAGAGACAGAGGATTCGACATGCCAAGAATCTTCTCGTGAGAGAGCGAAAACTTATTTATAGGTGTCTGTTGGTCCGGAGCTAAAAGTAGACTTAGAGACGTAGAGTGGTTAGGATTCGTCGTGTACCTATATAGTGTATACTATACAGTATCATTTTTTTTTAATTTATTCATTTAACGGACGATAAAATATTTAAAATTGACGTACTGATGCGAGATAACATGACGTTCAACGTAAAAACGTAAATTATATACCCACATGTTAAATAATTAAAATGCATTGTTTTATTGATATATTGTAGTACTCAAAGTTTATAATGTGTTCGTAACGAATGTTGTATAAATATAGAATAGCTATAAAAAAAAAATGTGTACCTACTAAAAATGCTAGACTTATAGCTGTAAAATTATGCTTATTAATTAGATGTCTTATAAAATATTACATATTAAAATACCAACACCTAAATATAACAACAACACAATTTTTAACCAAATATTTATTAATTTAGTAATTTCTTAATCATTTATAAGTACTTTAAATATTTCTCTATTTTTGGTTCGTTAGATGTATCTGATCAATTTAATGGCGTTGTATACTCACCCCATTCCTGGACTTGTCCTATATTAAGTCATGCAGTACTAATTCTCAAGTTAATTACGAACTCAACATTGTAACTGGCATCTTTGGAGGAAATATTATCCGGTGTTCAATGGTGTCGGAAGACCAGCGGCCGCAAATGACTTCCGGACTACACTGAATCGTCGTAAGACTACTACATTCCCCGGTTTCGACATCGCCGTCATGCGCTACACAATCGAGCTCGATTTTACGAATAGAAAAATCGAAATTGCCGCAACGGTTGCCAAATGTGTTTTGGCCGTCCGGCATAACCCGAATATTCAGACGAGAAGAGTATTCGTTTTTTTTTCTCACTACCAAGTTCCAACTAATATCATCTCTGGGCCAATATAGTTGAGATTTTTGTCATTTTACACAGCCAAATGGTACACATATGTACCGCGGCAGTCTGCTGCAGGTATTTATTAATATATAATAGCCACACGAGTGTCAATGGACTCAGTCTTAAATTGATTAAAATATCGAGATCGAAATCATCTCTATCGAAATAATTTATCCACGTTATACATACATATAGTATAATGTTGTACATGCAATCGATAAGTTTATTCGATATAGACGAATATGTTTGAAAAAAATGTCTTTAGTACATATAATATCGTTATTAGATCATGCATTATTGTCATAAACATCCGGCGAAGACGTCATCTATATACAACTATATAGGACACACGAGTAGGTAGTCTATAGTAAGACAGGAAACGAGAATAATAGCCTAAAAACTATTGCGACTTGAATATAAAATAGTGTTCAATAATAAATTGTAAGTAGGTATAGAAAATATAATATAAATTCGCTCTGTCATATAGTAAACAATATATATATAGTATAAACGTATTAACGCGTACCACGTGCGACATGCGTTATAGAACTGAAGATCGTGTGAAATGTTTATGGAAATTATTATTGTATAATTATTATTAGGTATAGCCGTAAGGTATATAGGTAATATTATGTTTATCTGACGTCATAAACACTTTAAAGGAATTGTATTGATGTGTCATTATTATTGTTATCAAGGTTGAGACATTTTGTTTTCAACACAATATATACTCGACCTGCAGAACCAAATACTTGATAAGTTGTAGGCTTCACCGCAGCTGCATGTAGGTAGGGACACATAACAAACTCGCAATTTAAAATGTTAAACAGTTTTTTTCAATTTCATCGGAAATCAAATTTTATTTTCGATTTGGCATTGTTTTTCGAACGAAACGCCTACGACAACAGGAGATAGCGACGAACGGTTTGGCACGCATTTCGACATCTCGTATGGAGTGCAATATATAAATTATACAGCTGCGGTATAGCTGGTATATAGGTTTTATTTGATTTGTTTTCCATTAAAACCAAAGTAAACGTAAGTACTGCAAACGTACTTTAACGGGTCGTCGTCGGCGTGATTGACGCCTGCACACGGTGTACTTGCCTTTCGTACTTCACCCAGGTGTTTTCGTCGAACGGCGGTTTGTTGAGATGCGTCCACGGGTACCCACCCACCGACCGTTTTCTTCTCACTTCCTCCCAGTGATAGGTGGCCGGCGGAACTGGCGGCGCTTCGGGAGTCGTCGACCTGTCCGTGGTAGATCTACTGCACACCGAAGTAGACCTGCCCGATGTAGACCGGCCCGGGGTAGATCTGCGCGAAGTAGACATGCAAGGGGTGGACCTGGTCGACGGAGACCTGCCGGGTCGGTTCAGAGTCGAATAATACGGCCCATCCTTGCCGTAGGACACTGATTTACACGAATCTAATATAAAAATATTACTCAAGTATAATGTAGCAAAACACGTTTGTTTATGATGACTGGATTTGTCCGACATCAAAAAACAATTGAATGCGATTAAAATTTAAAACAGCGTATTTTGGGTCAACAAATCTGACAGCCAATGGTAATTGGTAGGCATATTATACATCTCATAATATGATGCCATCCCATATTACCACTATAATCCCAAAACATTAAGGGCGTCGAAGCCGGTGCGTTTTTTAGCATACATTTATGTTTCACTGGAAAAACTCCCATGCCCTGTAGAATAGCTGGATTTTGTAATTTTTTTTTTTAATTTAAAAGAAGAAAATATTTTACAGGTCACATGGACTTTGGCCTTCAAGCCTGATTTTCAAAATTATAACTATAATATATGCCTTTGAATAATGTACAATAATTGTTCTTTTCCAAACGTATTTTTCTAGCATTATTTAAAGTAAAATCAAAATTTAGGCCGGGAAAAAGTTCTTTTATCTCAAATTATAAAATAAAAAAAGAAATCCGACTATTCTACATGGCGTGAGAGTTTTTCTGTGAAGTCATTTTCATTGATATAATACACCGTATCAATCCCCTCCGTCCTAAGTAGGGATCGCGATCGGGCAGTAGTTTAGTGAAAAGTATTATAATTAAGGTAGTAACTAAAATATAAAATTTAACTTTCAAATTTTATAAAGTTTCAAAAACCGGCCGGGTTGAGTCTTAAGTATAATAATAACCACACAGTTAAAAGTGTATTTATTTATGGCCTTATAGGCATTGGATTTAAAAACTAAATTTTGGAGAATATTATCTATAATATAACAAAAAGTTTAATTTTAATTTTATTTTATTTTCAGAATTCTTGTTTATTAATAATTTTGTAAAGTTTTTTAATTAAGTAAAAACTGCGAAAAAACAATTGTTAAAATTGTTAACACCTAATTGTCAACACATTTGCCGCCAGAGGCAACTCATCCATTTTCTTTCTCTCCCTCGGGGCACTGGGTTAAATCTTAAATCATTTAAAGCATTTTTGTTCTGCGGCTATTCTACAAAATTGATAAAGTTATTGAATACAATAAAAACCAAAACATTTTCATTTGCATTTAAGTCACAACATTGTATTATAATGTATAAAAGACAATTTATCTAAAAATAATCGTTATATATATTTTAAAACCCTCAATTTATTACAACTAATATCATTTGAAATTAACACAGTAGATACTCAAAAAACAATTTCCCCATAAAATAGTCTAATAAAAGCCACTTTTGGTAGACATTTTGAAATAATCGGCACCAAACTATGGTACGTATGTAATGAAAATAATGAAATACTATTTAATATATTAAATCTTTCAATTAATTCTTTCAAAAAATAAATTGCCTAATAGTTATAAGTTATAACTGTTATAAGAGTCTCCTGTCGAATTAATAAAATAGTAACAAACGTTAGTGTAAGATAATTTAATATTTAATCATGTTCTGTATGCCTACTATTTATATAATTTGATTTAGAACTCCTAGGCCCCCACACGAGTCGTTTCAGTGGCGCCCTACAGTATTCATATGCATATTAAATTAAATTAAATAAACACAGATATAGGCGAGTTTACAATGTCTCCCAAAAATCCGGTATCAACCTGAGCATCTCTGTCAGACCGAGACGCATCAATATAATATTATTTAAATGCTGTTTTTTTTCAATAGAAATCTATAAGAAAATTACAATATTGATTTGTATATACATTTCTCCTAGTTCATCGGCACCTATCATACTGTTGTACAATAACTCTTATATTTTAGATGAGGCCTAACCTATTGATTTGCCAGTGATTTACGGAGATACTTTTGGGATACACTGTATAGTCATCATTATGCATTTATTATCATAATATATAGGTACCGACCTGGTTCTTCCATCGTCGCACTCGGCACGCGACGAGACTTACGCGTTGACGGGTCCAGGAACAAGTATCATTCGTGCACAGATTTTTTCGCTTTATTCGTTTCAAACGAGCTTCGTTTTTATTTTTATTGTATTTTTACAGACCTTGTCGTTTGGCTTTGACGATTAAGGTGACGCGCACACGAGTCGGTTCTCGCGCACCGGAGACGGAAAACCGTTTGTGTGCGTGCATGCAGCTCGTTTACGACGTGGTCCCGGCGCTCAGACATGTTTGGGCCAAGTCCAATTTCGACAATTAAAAATAAACTCGACCCTTTGGATTTGTCATATCGCGAAGTGGCCCATATCTTTCACTTTTTTTTCGCCCGTCGTCGTTATGTAACGATCGAAAACGAAAATCGAAGCGTTTCCTTTGTATCGATGTCTATCCCTCTCCCTGCCTTTAAGATAACAACACAATAATAATAATAATAATAATAATAATAATAATAGGTAGTATTTGAATATTGAATGAAACGATGGAGTAGTTGTATCTAAAAAAATTTTAAGACTACGTTGACTTCGTTAAACAGAACGGACGACAAACGCATTGCATTTTTCTAAAAAATATAATATATAAAAGTAAACAGTTTCGGCCAATTTATTGGGTTTATATAATAAACAATTGCATATAGCGCTTAAAACATTCAATTATATATATATATATATATAATATATATTATTATGTATATGCGAGTAGTACATACTTATTACTCACGCATGTACCTACATCAGTAGTAGGTATACTTGCACGATACAGGTACAGTACGCATACATCGAAGGTACTCGTCCCCAAGAAGTACAACAAAATATAGGGATTACAAGAAACAGTATACAGAAACAATAATAATTTATAATAATAATGACGATAAAACACTTATATAGTAAAACTAATTTAGGGCACTTGGTTTTTATTAAGCAGCAATGTTTTTTTTTTTAAACCAAGTAGTTTTATAATATAAATAGATTAATGAATTTTATAAAAAATACTGTACTTTATTTCGCTAACAATTTGTATATAATGCAATTTTAAGAGATTTTTCGTAGTACAAAATGGAAGATTTGGAAATTGATTTATTAATTTAGAAAAAAATTAAACTATTTATTATTAGAAATTAGAATTTAAAAAAAAGAAAGTGTTACAGGTTTTTTCAAATTTAATTGGTACACATAACTTATATAATAATGTAACATTGTAGTTTGGTACTTTTATTCATGTATATAAACATTTTAGGCTTCCTTAGAGCTTAATATACGTTTATTGTACTTTCGATCGAACGTTTTTTGATTAAACCATAACACATTATTAAGTTTCAAATATATTACGATGGAGTTAAATAGTTCTTAACAGATTATATGAACAGATAAATAAGCCATTAGGGCCTAAACAAAGAAAATAATAATCATATATTATTTATGTAACATAATACAACATACAGCATGATTCACCAACCATGCCCACCCCCACTTTTTTTAAATAATACCCTAATATACAGTTATTCAAAATTTGATTTTTTTAAAAGACCATATTTTTGAATACCTACTTTGGATTTTTACATAGATAATAAGTGTCCTGTAGAAATGTATAACTTCTGTTTCTTTCAAATGAGAATCCCATTACTTACATTAAATTATTAAAAAGATAATTTGTTTGATAATTTTTTTGTCTGCAGTATCTAAATTCAAATGAGTAGTTTCTTAGTTATAAATGGACATTCTAAGGATAAAATAGTCCTTACAAAGTTACAAATGAATCTAAAAAAATACAAAATAGATTTCATATTAAAACTAGTATTAATTATACTAAATACAATTTTTTTTTAATTTAAAATGTTGATGGATTAATATTAATTACTTCAATTTTAAAATCATCATAGTTTTCATATTTTCCAATACTTACTATCCTTAGTACCTAAATAATGTTTAATAACCCGTAAACTACTCGTGTGAATTTTTATTTTGATACATGAAAAATCTCAAAAAATTATTTGCTAAATAATTTAAAGTAAATAAAGGTAAGATTTTTGAAAATCAAGGTTCTAATTTGAAAAACCAAAGTTGTTATCACCAAACGACACTCCTTAAATGGTACAAAAAAATATCAAGTGTTCAAAAATTCCAAATATTAGATTTTAAATAACTTTATAACTAAAGAAAAAATTGGTGGGACATCCTTGGTGAATCATCCTATATATATTATATAATATCATATATATTTAATTAGTATTTTATTTTTTGATATAATATACTTGTATATATATATATATATATGTATATATAACCATATATTGTATAAATATATATACATATACATATGTATATTATATTTAATCTAGATACTACTATTTAACTGAACGTATATAATATATAGGTGTGTAGAACAAATATCGAACTCCGGTTATTGAAAACAAAACAATTAATATCTGTGGGATAAACATCTATAAACTAGACGAATATTGAATCACCACATTTTACGTACGTTTGGTCAAAATTAAGATTTAAACATATTTAAATATCGTTGACTTACATCATATATCCGAACAATTTTCACACAATATGCAGGTATTATAGGTCACACACGGATTTCACGACTTTGTACAATATTTATAGAAACATAATATTATATATGGTATACTACATACTATATATTATAATCAAATAACAACAATAATAATAATTATTATTATTTTTATACTGGAAGAAGTTGACGACCGCCGAGCAATATAATAATAATAGTGGGTCGTGGGGATCATTCGAAGTTCTCGAAATGTGACAAAACGTCCAAGTGTTTGGCCAACTCTCTGACGTATTTCTTCAGAGTTATCTCGTCTAAAAAGCTGGCCAAAGGCAATGGCGGTTGACACCGCGGAAGATACTGTTCTCCCTAAAACAGATAAGAGTGATTAATTAGTAAGACTGTTACAATCTATATATATACAATGTAGGTAATAAATGTAAAAAAAAATGTAAGTAAATGTGTAAAATAACAACTCAAAATATTATCCCTCGTCTCAAACGGACACGTTATACTATTTTTGATGTAAGTTACCTATAAGTGTAGATACCCTGTATTTTATATTTTATACAGATGTTTGGTAGTTTAGATAAATTACAATTTTTTTTTTATTTGGATGTTATAAATAGTTTTAATAATTATTTATTTTTTTGTAATAACTTACAACTATAATATTTACTTGTATGTATGTTATAGAGATATTAGAAATAACAGTACACTTAATATACGCGTTCAACTTCCACGGCTGTGGATTTAAAAAAAAAGCTATTTAACTGCGTTTGAGTGATGTCTTCCTTATGTTAAGACGTAGAAGAAGTTCCTACTGTCGAAATTCGTTTTACATTATTATTATTATTTATAACTAATTGTGCAATGTGCTTTCTGCAAAATGCATGGTCTATGAAGCATATTTTTGCATAATATACACACACTATTATAACTGCATATTTATTTTGTTTTTTTGTGAATGCTTGTTTCAATATTTATTAGACTTTTACATCCGAAGATAAATTATTTTTAGATGTTGTTGCTGAACCAGCGGTAGATAGTCAATGGACACAGAATACCACTTTAAAGAATAACATTTCCATTCAAACAAGAATAAAAACAAATATCGTCTTGGCGAAGATATATTCATTATACTTTATACTATTATGTATGGATAATTTGAATAAAAAAATAATTTTGCGAATTTACATAGTAGGTACATTACGTAACTACCTATGCGTTTTTGATAATTATAGTACTTTAAAGTGTATTATTATTGTATTATCTTGGAATAATAAAACTAAAAAAAAACATAAAATACTAAATTCTTAAGATAAAATAAGATTTTAAGGAAATTAAATATTTGTTTTATAAACAATCCAATACAATTTAAAAACGATTTACACATTTTCAGAAATTCGTGGGATTTCGCATATTCTTAAGCTGTTTGCAAAAGTTAATACATATTTATGTGTTTGGTACATTCAAAAATAGCACATCTCACTATCGCAAACCGTTTCCACAATGCGTATAATTTGTAGATACTTTTTATGCCAATGTCTAAATTAAAACATACTTAATGTAAGAGTTGTTGTATGCATAAATATCGTGTGTGGTATGTGTCTTAACTTTATACTGTCATCTTTTTATAATTTTTAACATTATAGAAAATACATTATAATTGTAGGCACATCTATGGGTATGTGTTAATTGCTATAAGTTAACGGAAAATTATAATACGTTACACGAGTTAACTCAAAATCGTATACCATACTATATTATGACGAATGATTATAAATAAAAATAATAATAATTATAATAATATGATAGTTAACTCACAACGAATGCTCTATGATGACGAAGTACAACGTGGCAAAAAACGTACCGCAATAATAATAACCGTAAAAAGTCGTCACCGAAGAACTGTATGTAAGACACGTCTAGAACAATAACAATAAACAACGTTTATGCATTAAACAATTATACGAAACAATTTTTTATCGGAAATTTGTACTTTACTATTCGTTTTATTTACCTGGTTTCACTTTGCTAGTAAACAGACGGCTAGCTTCCGTGATAAACCTATCTACGTACGAATTGGCCCTCTCCCATAAATGCATTTTAACCGTTAAGATGTTGCATATGAGACAGAATGCAGTCAAAGGGCTATGCAAGAACAACGTGAACAAACTTCCGTTGTGCTGTAGTTGTTCTGTTGGATAAAAAAATACATAATCTCATAAGAACCACATACCTATATAAAATATTATGTATTATTTATTATTTTTTTTTAACTAAACAACATAATAATATAATAATTTCTGTAACTATGATGTAAGGCAATTTAATTTGAAGACACAAAAGAGGCTACTCTCTGAACCGACCAATGTATTTTTCGAATGCTTCATTTAATGACATTAATATTTTTAATCTTAAACTAGTGAAAGTCTTAGCAAGACGAAAAGACCTGAATTAACAGGATTCTAAATAAAAACCTAGTTAAAATAAAGTCAAAAATTAAAAGGTATCAGTTTGGTAGGTCTATGTAGGGACTGAGGAGTTATGTCTTTAAAAATATAACGAAGAATTGTTTTCATTATTTTTGTATAATGTGTTTTAGATTCTGGGAGGAGAGTGTTGTTTGAAGATTTAAAAATGCATTATTTTTTGTGTCAACAATCACATTTTGTAGAAGTAAAAATGTTCCATTTTTTGACTTTGAGGGTGGATTTTGGCAGAGTATTGGATCTATTTAGCACTTTAAGGGTACAGGGAGGGTGAGATGGCCAAATGTGAAAAAAAAGATGATTAGTACCTACTTCACAAAATAACTAGAGAAAAATAAAAATACATTTTTAGGAAACTGAAATTATATATGCTCAACCAAATTTTCAGAACATGTTAAAATCATGTTGTATTGTTTAAATTCAAAAATGAATAACGAAGAAACTTAGCATTGTGTACTATACGTGATAATACCACAAAAGTTATTTTTTACAATAGAAATTAAAAAAAATATGTTTATTATTTAGGATTTTAAGTCCTCGTATAATTTTTATGAGCAATTGAAGTTCAAATTTCGACAACATTTTGTATTTAAACAAATCTTAACAATTTTTAATATAGGTATTTTCTTATTATTCAATAGTAGATATACCGTATAATTGTAGAAACTAAAACATAAACATTCCTCCAGTACTTAATTTATAATTGTCATACAAAATGGAGTTTTAAAAATATTTATTGTAATTTTAAAGTATTTAATCAAAAGCATTTTGAAATCTCAATTATTTTTAGACTAAATTTAAACTGAAAAATAACATTGGTGCCCGAAAATAAAATATTTGTTTCGTCATGAAAGATATAAGCTCAAAATAATGACTTAGAATTTTGATATATCATTAACCAAAACTCATTATATTTGTTGCTATGTCTATTTTTATAGAAATATTATTATATTATTACTATGCTATTATTTATTATTATAATATCATTCTTCCCACCGTGAAGTTTATCCGGCAACTCCTGGGGAGACATGAGCACGACGAACGGATGGCCAAAATACCTCGGTATGTATTGAAAGGCAAAACTATTATCAGAATCAATAATAACGAACAATGGTTTTCTAGTGAACGGGTAAAGATCTCCTGGATATAAGCTATCGAACGAATAAAAAAAATATTAATATTATTTTTAGGTTTTAAATCAATATATTATGGGTTAGAACGTTATTCAAATTCTCACCAGTGGATTTCTTTTACATGTACACCTTTTTTATTGGTCAGTTCCATTTCTCGTTTGCTACTTGCCATGACTCCTCCACAATCGTAACCCACTGAAAAATAATTGTCTATTAGGTTGTAATTACATTTCATTATTTCAAATATATTATGTACTACAAAAAATATACACGTATTTCTGTATAAGCAGGATAAGCTACCTAAAAGAACCCGAAATCGATTTCTTTTTCCATGGATAGTGACTAAAAGTTTATAAGATAATAAAAAAGTACCTATTATATACAGCCAATGCTTTAATTAATATTGGTAAGTTATATTATGTTCATCACCGTCAAACTAAATTTGATAGCGGTAAAGCTATACTTGAAATCAAAACAAATAATCGTTAAATTGATTTAGTCGGGCATTACCTGCTAGCCTATACCAGCGGTTCCCAAACTTTTACGACCACGGCACCCTTAAAAAATTGTTTGTGTTTCGCGGAACCCTAATGTCTAATCCAACTCAACTACAATTTTTGTAAATTAAAAATGGAAAATCAATTCCTTAAACTCTCAAGTCCAAATAATATTTTAATGATACTGTTAATGACTTTTCATTATTAAACTTAAATTAAAAAAAAATTTTCAATCAAACATTTTTTAAACAACAAACATTAAATAAACATAATTTTCTCAATAATCTCATACATCTAACGGAACCCTAAGGTTCCGCGGAACACACTTTGGGAAACGCTGGCCTATACGACTTATACCTATACAGTATAGTCTATCATATAATACGTAAAACTGCATAACTGTACAAGAAAAAGTGTATGTCGGTATTTTATTATCTGGCAAAATTTTAAGAATGTTATCTAATCGTATACATTTTCCAATTTTAAAATAAAAACTATTTTTTATATACATAATAATATTACTGTATTATCAAGACATATGAGGTATTTACACAGTTGTCAATTGATATAGATTAAAATAAATAAATAAATTGATGTACATAATACATATATTAAAATAAATATTATTTTATTTTTCATTAAAATACGTTTTGAGAAATAATTAGTTTTCTAATTTGTGCAGGTAAATAGCTATACTGTTAATATTATGTAGGTATGTACAAAATATTCAAGATATGTCTTATAGAACAAGCTAAACTCGTATAAAATTTCTAAGTGTTTTACTTACAATCATTTACGTGTTTTGAGGTTTGAAAGCATCCGTCTGCGGAAACGTACATGAGCAGCACACCGTTTGCAGGAAGCTCTTTAAAACCTTCAATTAAAAATATTGAATTAAAAATTAAAACAAATAATATATTACTGGTCTTTTTGAACCTGTAGCTAAGAACATCATTATTTGAGTAATAGTTGGTTTATAAAGTATATATTTGTGAGGATTTTCTCTTCTTGAACTATTCACGTCGTGATTTGCCATCATCGGGTACGCTAAGGTTTTATTACTGGTTATCGAGTAACTTTTTTCCTATAAAATAAATTGAAATTATTAAGTCAATAGTCAAATAAATATATACATATATATATTTATATATTAATATATTATTAATATTCAAACTTATATAATCAAAATTTAAAGGTGCAAATAGCCGGAGTTTTTGTGGGTACTAAAGCCCCTTTCCTATAATATTTTTTAAACATGATATAATATGTTTAGTACTAAGTACTGAATAACAATCTAATGTTTAATATATTACGTTTTTTCGATATGAACTAATATAATAATATAGCTATCATGATAATATAATCAAAAACATTTTTTTTTTGCATTTTAATCAATTTGATATATGCTTTAGTTTGTTCTTCTTTAGATGACTTAATATAATAGTACGTTATGGTATAAGAATACAGTGCAGAATGTCATCATGTATTGTTTTTAATTTAAAGCTAAAAACCAATTTAATTAATGGTACATTTGAGTGGGAAAACTCACAAATGATGCTCTTGAAGGAGGATCGGATACGTGATTAACTTCGTCTCGGTTTTTCTCCCTCTCTAGCGTCTGCATCATTCGGAACATGTCTATCGTCATTTCGCTAAACTTGACCTACAATTGACAATTTTATTAATATAATTGTTCATAATCGAATTAAATCATATTCAATATGATTATTGATTATGCAACATGTCCATGTGTATAATATAATATATTATTCGATTTTTTTCCAACCTGTTCTGACGCGTTTCCTATGAGTATGATTTCTTGCAACGAGAGATTCATCATCGTAGATTTTTCCACCGGTGGCGTAGTCAGCGGTGTTAACCTGTAAACATAATTGGTAGGTACCTATATACAAATATACAATATATAGCACTGTAAAAGTTTCTTTTTATTGCATATGTGCGTGTCAAACGAGTATAAGGAAAACGAATCATGCGTTAACGCTTTTGTACGTTGTATGGTATCATTTGCGGTGTAGCGAACACGAAAATATATTGAATGTTGGCTGTTGACAGAGGGAAATTTAACGGGTAGGAAAGAGACTACAGACACGTACTGCATCCAATATTCACATACCTACAATGCATAGGCGTGCGCACGAGGTATTTTTTCCAAGAACTCCAAGAAAAAACTCATTATATTGGATCCCCTTGAAGCCTGAAGGGCTCTTTTTCTTAGATAATTCGATATTAGCTTATATTTTAAAATGTCTTCAGAATAGCTTAATATTATTTTCAAATTTGTTATCATAGAGCAGTTGTATCAGATATTATAATACTATTTTAATTTTGTTTATCTACTTTGGTATATTGTTCTTTTTGTTATAATAATATTTTTATTTCGAACAATAAGTGACAATAGCGAAATACACCAGAAAAATTAAAAATAGTCGTACTATCGCTAAAGCTATAATGTTGTGATAGATAAGATGATGTAGTAAATACAATTAATACAATACGATATTCACCTATATTAAATCTAAAAAATTCAATTTGGACTACCCACGGAGGGTAGGGCTATAAGTTTTAATTTTATACCAACAGTTTTCAAAAATTGGTCTTGGATATAGATACTGAAGAAATTATATTATAGACAAGCCAGAAACCTTTGTCTCTATAAAAAAGCGACAATATTATATTACATAACATACGAAGTATGAATAAGCAGAGGATATTATGCTGCAGTGGCAGAGTTAACGGAGTAGGAACATATTATTCGACATGCCTAACCTAAGCATAATACTATATTATATTGTGTTTTGTATTATACTGTTTAGGTAAATTATATTGTGTAATATAGAATACAATATAGTGTGCTATAGGTGGTACTTGGCTCTAATTGTTTGAGGGGAGGGGGGGGGGAAATCAATCACAATTAAAACAAAAAAATTGTGCCCTAATAATATTTTTTTCTGGGGTTGGGACAAATACCACCTACGTTGAGTATTGTATTATCTTGTTTAGGTATATTATTGAATTGTATTTACCTGTGTGAAAGTATGACACTACTCTGATCAGCGTGTAAAACGTTTACAATGCTGTCGGCTTTTACGAATGTCTTGATTTCTTCCAACACCAAAGACCATTCTAACTGGTCATCCGGTTCGTACGTACTCGTGTAGTCTACGATTTGCTTGTCGAGCTCCTAGGTAAATAAAAAAGTACACGGTCACAAATTTATAAGACATAAACAAATTGCATTTAAGCAAAAAATAAAAACAAAACGATGCTATTTCTAATTAAAATGTTATCGATTTTTTTCTCTTCATTCAGTAAGAGCATATAGGAAAAGATACTGAGAAGTGAGTACTAACTCTTAATAATTGCAATTTACTTGATATTAATAAACATCATCGCTAAATTATACACTTACAGCCAATAATTCGCGAATGGCTCCCACTCTTCTTAACAAAAGACACACCACGATAAACCTAGCGTAGTACCTCAGTTTCTTTACCATTAGATCAGATCTGAAAATGTACAATTTATAAATTAATACCTACCGCTAAAGAGTATGATGCAAAAATGGCTTTATACAAAAAATATTATAATATTATAATAAGATGTTTATTATTATTATTATTATTATTATGACCTGCAAGAGGATATATATATGGCATATTAATTGGTAAAATTATTTTTTTTTTGATAAACCAAAACATAAAAACACCCAGAATTATTGAAAATGAACCATTCCATTTAAAGTATAACTGGAAATTAAACTAAATCTATATTATAGGTATGAGTATATGTATAATTATATTTTCAAGGATAATCAAAAGTTGTATTTCGTTTTTTCAGACAGTATAATAAAACTATACATTTTCATTTAACCTCTCAATGTCTGAATATTGTAGTTTATTTTATAATTTACACTAAATAAAATAGTATATTTTATCTATAGGTTAGATTAGGTTAGAATCAGTAGATATGACATTAAATTGTACAATTTTGAATTTTTGATTTTAAATATTTTGAAAATAACATGATTACATGGAATCCAATTATTTTACTATATTATAATGAAAAAAAATAATGTTCAAACCTAAAATCAATAATTTATTAAAAACAAGACTAAAATGGTACAAAGTATTAGTTTGTACCTATTTGGAATATAGATCGTAATTCAGTCATTCAGGCCAAAACACGACCATAGGTACGTATTTTCTTATAACTATGATGCATTAATAATATTATATGTTATATGTATATATATATTATACCTACATATCATTTTATCCTATAGGTACCTACATATTACTTTAAACTTCGGGAGGTATTTTAAATAGGTAAAAAAAATGTAATATAAGATTAATACTCATAATATAATCGCATGCGTTTTCTTCAGTGAATTTATTATAGGTGTATAATATAATATAATATACTGTAATTTTTGCGATCCGATATTCGATAAAAATATTATTATACATTTATGTAATTAAAACAATTGCTATTTCTAATTATCAATTTATTTTTTTTTTTTAACTTACCTATCTTCCTGAGACACTCGAGAATAGTATTGTCTTCCTCTTATTGCCGAATAGAACGAATACGCTTCGTTCAAATTGTTCGTATCGCTGGTTCTAAGACTAAAACGAATTATTTTATTGCATTTTTATTACGCCATGATATACACTTAAATGAGTAATGGATATGATAATATTGTGTAAGTATATGTGAGGATTTTGTACGTACTTATATATTATAGTATATTTTATTAAATTAAAATCTACAAGGATCTTGAGTAATGAAAATTTATATTATACAATGGCCAAAGAGTTTTTAATCGATAAGTGAATTGTGTACAAAAAAAAATAGGCCCGTCACGCTCGAAAGACATGGCATGACACTATTGTTTTATACTTGAAAACTATACCCCCAATCCCTTAAAACCCAGCCAAGTAAAAAAACCTATGTACAGGGTGTAATAGAAATGGCCGAAGATGTAATTAACCAACCATGAAATAACTTTTATTTATATACATTTTTTTAAAAATTAGATATCATATTACGACTAAATTATTATTAATAAGCTTTTAAAAAAAATGTAACATCGATAAAAACAAAAGCTATTATACATATTTGGTTAACTATACGTTTGTCAGTCATTACTTATTTCTATTGCACCCTGTACATATATAAGCCGACAAGTCCAAGTATGGCCGAGTTTGCATCGATTTTACGCATTATGTAAAATAAGCTATATAATGGAGTGACTGCTATACATTATAATAGGGTACCTATATATTTATATATGCACACGTAATAGTGTAAAATGGTAGATTTTTTTCCCGAGATCACGTTCACAAGTGGATAATATAATTAAAGCCCTTGACCGATAATTTATAAGGATAACCCAAAAAAACACTTAAAACCTTGAGTAAAACACAGCAGCCTCGAATTCGAAATTAATTTAGTTTACCAGTTTGCCATTTGGGGGCTGTCGTCGCTTGGTTCGTTGGCTTTTGTACGATTTTTTTTATCTTTACACCACGTTAAGTATATAGAAAGGATCAATAGTTATGGGCTCATCGGATAGTGTGGCATTTTTATGCCTGACTGAAGAATATGAATATACTCACTAGTAATGATAATACAGTTGACCTATTTTAGAGGCTATTTCACCTATTTGCCATCGCTTTAAGCCATACTTTGTATCCAACACTTGTCTGAAACAAAACAATTCAACATGAAATTATACCTGACATTTTCGATTTTATGGATTTAGTCATGAGTATTTGTTGAGAAAATTTTTGTTTTAGTTTTGGAAGTATAATTACTTTGTCGGTAAAATTATCATTGTATATTATTATTTTAAGTACCTGCGTTAATAATTCAATCTAATATGCCGGTGAAAATAATAATATTGTTGTTTAAGCTCGAAATTACACAGTTTGTTGGGTACCGTAATGATGTAAAAAAAATCAAATTATAAATATTATAGTTTCATACATCAAAACATTCAAAACATTATTTGTTATAAAGTTTCGTTTATTCGAAAACTACAACGAGTACATGTTAAAAACGATCAATAAAATATAGTAAATAGAAAAAAAACACTATCAAGTTATGCATTTATAGTATTAATACAGAGGTAAGCTGTATAACTTGTAAGATGTATATACATAAATATAATACTAAGTATATTAAAAGTTAGAATAATTTAATCTGCACAGTACAACAAATTATCTTTTATTCATAAACTTGAGAGTATGTCATCAAAAAACGTTAAAATATACCTAACAGCATTGTTAAAAGTAAAAACGAACAAAAAAATAAAGATTAAATTGTAGAAGATATTTTGTTCAACGCTGAACTAAACACATGAAAGGAATATTAAATTATAATAATAATAAATTCGCATAAATTATACCATTGTACGTGTGATATTTTGTTTATTATACTACAGCTTTTTAAACAATTTATTTACTTTAAGTAAAAAAAAAAGAAAAAATAATAATCGAGATGAATGTTTTACATTTTATAATGTTCGCTGACAAGGTAAAAAAAATGGTTGTTTTTCAACCGTATATTGGCATGTTAAATGAAGTTATTAAACACAATATTAAATTAATAACTTACTATAGTAACTGATAAAAATGTACACAGTAAACTTCATATTAATATTGGACTATATGAAAAAATATTGAAATTGAACAGATAACCAGCAGTATTATAGTGCAGTAGGCCGAACAAAACGACTTAGCGGACAGGCCAGCCTGTTGGTCATCCCTCTCACAGTATATATATACGACCAATTATTATAATAATTGTGCTGTTTAAATGTAAAAACTATGTCATAATATTATAAAATATATATATTTTTGAACTACCTATGTTGCTGTTGAAACTTCCAAAGTTTTGTGTAAACGTCAAAAGTCTTGCCGAAATACCCTTGCCAGATTTTCTGACCGCATTGTGGAAGGTCCCTGTAAATATGAATTAAAATTAAAAATTAAAATCCCTGGCGCTAAAAACGGTATACAATTGTTGGGTATCACTGAATGCGTGAACGTTTTTTGTCGGTGTTCGGTGGTGTTCCCCAGTGGCCTTTTTTTATAAATAATATAACAGGGTCTTTGGGGTATTTTTAATGCACATACTACAGATGACACGGTTCCAGAACCCATTGATTTTGGGGGCCCATCTTTATCCCCAAAATATTTTCGTTGTATGCGTTTAAAACAGTTTTCAAAAAACATAAAATTATTTTAGTAAGTAGTAATTATAAAATAAAAATGTTTTTTATTTTATATTTCAAAAAATTACTAAACGATAATAGTTAATTGATATTCTAACAATTGATAAAGTTTATAGAATGGATGTTGTGAACTACATAGCGTATACGTATTATAACTACATGTCCATTATATGCACATATCTCGGCAAAGGTGGTATTCTTTATTATCCATTATTGTACCAATTTTCTATAGGTAGTAATAATTGAAATTAGGTATTTGTTATCTATTCGCATGATGTACCATAATTACAGTACAAAATTATACAATTTTATACAGTCGTAAAAATGTAGTGATACAATTTTTTTTGAAATTAAAAGTTGAAAGGGGCCCACTAAGTGTTTGGTGTTCCAGAGCCCAATTGATCCTTAATCCGGAATTTAATCTTGGAAGTTATGTTGTAATAGACAAGTTAAGCATGTATTGTACTTGTGTGTATTTATGTGTGTGTGTGTTTTGTGTTTTTAAGTCATTGTGAAGTTAGAGTTTATACTATAACGTCATAGGTACGTACCTTATGATCCACCTGTCACTAAGCGTAGGTTGATTAAGTGAATGAATTTGAATGATGTTAATATTAGATTTTTGGCTTTACCACAATGTCAAATACTCGAATACCTATCGATATACCATACGAGAATACAAAATATGTATTTTTTTGTTTATAGTATTTATATTGCAATTTTATTTTATAGTGACATATTTGAGATTAAGAGGTTTTTCAGTGCACAGAGATCTACGAAACGTACTGACCTAACCTAACCTTAATGTTGGTTGAACGATTTATACGTTTAGTAAAAATATTATGTTCCCAACAATTAAGTATTAAACATAATATAAGACCAAAACAATACTTATTTTTCTATTGGGAAGAGAACATGGAAATATATATCTAATATTAATATATGCAGATAAACGCAGCACTGAGCACGGCGAAAAACTTAAATCACTGGAAATGTAATTTTATGTCGTTAGACCATTCTATTCCTTTCCATTCTCTATTCTATAATGTGTAATAATTATGTACAATTACTAAATAGCTCATTGTTATCGAAACAATTATATCAAGTAACTATGTACAATCGCTTACATATATTATCAATCGTAGGTAAATGTTCACTGGTTATCATCGTTTAATACATTTTAATGTTTATACCTTATAAAGGAAAAGTCAGGTAATATCAACAATATTTATACATTTTTTTTAAAAGACCCTAACCAAATTTAAACCAAAGCGTTTATAGAATGATATAATATGTATGATAAAAAAAAAGTGAGGGTCGCGTGGGATAAAATCAGTGTGCTTAAAACATTTGCTCTCAGTTGAAAATCTGAAACGATGTCAACCGCCAACATCCCTGGATTTGTGAAAAATGTAAATAAAATCGAATCCGTGCATATTCATAACGATATACGATACGATTATATTATATTCATATACCTTTCTGGTTAAGGCACTCAGTACGTGACTCGTTGGTTTCGTAATATATTTTTCTAAATCCTCCCCCCTCTCACACACAGAATTTTTCGAACGACTAAATCACGTCCCAAGGCCTGAATATTATATTCGTGGAGACCATCATTTCAAAAAAACGCTAAGCGCACGAAATAACGTAATCAGGGTACACGCGTCGCTTGGTAACGTACTAACATTAGTATTTTACCATTTCAACGGACATGTGTGTGTCTTGTGTGTGTGCGTGTGTTTTTTGTCAACGCAAGCACAATAGGTGTATTGAGTAGACGTATAAATGCCACACGATAGCGTAAATATAATGTAATATTATTATGAAGTATAGGTTAGGTTAGATATATCTATATAAGTGTTGTACTCGGAAATGTATTTATATATCTTAAACCTACCCTAAGCTTAGTCATATAAAGACCAACGAGAGCCCCGCATGGAAATAATTAATTGTCATTGTCACTATAATGTTATACGACATGCGTCAGTGCAGGATCTAATAAGACCGAGAAGGGGCTAAGGGGCCCCTTTTGGAATTGTTAGACGTCATGCATATCATGCATTCAGTATATAAGTAAATAAATGACATTTATATTATTAAAGTTATGTATTAAAATTAAAAATTAAATTTATAATATTTTCTCTGAAAAAACCTGCTCACCCCGTTCCAAAATTCTGAACCACCCACGACGACGTGCGTTTTCAAAAAGCAGTGCCGTAGTAACGTCGAATATTGGATCGTGCACTATATACTACAATATGAGTGTGACGAAAAACATAAAAACCCTAAAACACCGGTCTATAGTATACGGACATGACGCATACGCATGTACAGTGTAGCTATATTTTAGCTGTAGTATGCGAGGCCATGATAAGATAATATTATCTTATTTATACTCTTTTGTTATAACATCATAATACCGTACCAAGCTGACACATTATTATTAATACTACAATATAATCAACATAATTTGCAGTATAAAATTATTATCTTTAATTTTTATTATTTATAGTTTTCAATCCATCAATATAGTCGACATAAGTATATTGTGTATACGTCATACACTCATATTATAAACGAAAATAAAAAAGTTATTGTTACCCTTTCAAAAGATAAAAGTTCATGCCGAAAGGGTATTGTGATGATTAATAAAAATTAAATAATAGCGACATTACGACAAACGCAATCATACGACGTCGATCGTCGTCACTCATCTGATGGGTTGATATTATAATCAGTCACCGTCCGCATATAATATATTATAGCACCGCCACTTACCGGAGCCCGTTGAATAGCTGCTTCGACTGTTCGAGCAGTTGACAGAACTCGACGACAATCTTCCGCTCGTGGTCATCCATGCTGGCCATGGTTGCAGCCACGACCATAATTATCACGTACACCGGTGTCGAGAAACGACCTGCTGATGTGACGGTACAAGCCACCACCGGCGATCACCACGTCGCCGCATCCGCCGCCTGCACCTTCTCTGCACAGTGGTCGACGACGACCTCGTCGTCGTCGTCACCGTCGCCGCCGAGGACGGAGCCCTGCAGCAGCAGCAGCGATCTCACGTACTAGCGGCGGGACGTGTTCGCGCGGCTGCAGCGCGTGTCGACGACCAGCAAGTCCGTCCCGTCGACGGGCAGCAGCAGCAGCAGGGCCGCGTCGCGCCCGAAGTTGTCGGTGGTTCGGCGCGACGGTCCATGTCGGTCACCGCCGACCAGACGACCGTTGCACCTGCACCCGCGACACTGATACGATACGACAATGTAATATTGTGACGATAACACACGGCGGTACGCGACGAGATTTGATATTTTGCACCGATCGTCGCACGCGATTGACACTCGCAGCTTATTACGATTATTTTTATACTTATCGCGTGGGTAGGTGGTATTCCGTCACGGTATTATACGGTATTATTATTACTCACACGGGACCACCCGCAGGCGATTGCTGAACAGTGGCCGGTAGCGGTGTTGCGACCGTAATGTGTACACTGTCGTCGGGAGTGAGTGCGGCGAGCAGCGACGGCGATCGCACAATCGCCGATCGAGAGACGAGTCTCGTGGGCGGCGGGGGATGTGTTTAGCGCCGTATCGCCCACGCACGTGTACGGATCGATGTACGGCTGCGGCGCGCGCTCGGTCGGCGTTCATCCGCGTCCAGCGAAACAACAAAAATACGTAATCTCGGGGCGCGGTGGAACGCGTTTTGCGGGTTTTCGCGAGTGGTAGCAGTGGTAGGGGTGGCGTGTGGTGGTCGGAGGGGTGGTTGCGTTGGTGGACTGGAGTCGGCGGCGCTCGCGTCGGTCGTTTCAATTTCGGTAGCGGCGTGGCGTAGGCGGTGAACGGACGACGACGACGACGACGACGACGACGCGTCTCGTCGGCCGAATCCGCCGCGCCGACTTCGACGCATAAGGGTTGCGTCGTTATTGATTGTACCGCCACCCCCCGTGGACGACGACTGGTGGCTGCGAGAAGGGTTGGATTTGGCCGGAGCGGGGTGCCGCTACCGCTACCGCAGACGACGAACGGCCGTGAACTTTTTGCCGACCGGTCGACGACGACAGACGACGCGCCGGTAGCGATATCGACGAAGCGAGTGCTACTAACAGATGGCGCGCTTCGGTCTACCGCGCTCACAGATGTCGACACCAGTTACGGTTTTTATTCAACATTTTACCCAACCCTTAGTTTTATTGAATAACATATATTTTATTATCATTGTTATTATTACAGCCGACGAGAATTATAGCGACGTCGCTCGTTGAGTCCATATTAGCAGAGACGACGAGCAGGCCCGGAGATAGTAAAACGTAATGGATGTTTTTTAAATTTAAATCCAATTATACAATTAAAAATGTCATCAACATAAATTGAAACTTAAGAGAAAATTGAATTTAAAATGTCTATGAAGATCTCAAAAGAGACATCATATTTTAATTGTTATTTTATATACCTACTTATATGTAGTACATAAGTATTTGTTGAAAATTGCAAGCGAAATCCTTTCTGAATTCCAAAACAAAAAATTCTTTTTGATTAAAAATTTGGTGTTACATACATTTTTGCACTGTTGTTTATTGGATTTTTTTAATAATTAAGAAAAGTGTATGGGTTTTGGGAGCTTCTTATTTCTGATCTCCCAAAACAACAATTAGCAAAAAAATCCCTCTTTAGAAACTATCCTCAATGTCGATGATTAAATAAATAAAGCTTCTACAAGCCCTACTTCGAAATACGATAATAGTTATAATAAAAAAACAGAGAACTCGCTGTGCTTTAACCTTTCGAATATACCTACTTCATGATTTGGTATTATTGTCATTGTACATGAAAGCGATTCTGAGCGAAGTGTGGATCATAATAATATTATGAGCATGACTGGTAATGACCGCAACGCTAACTTTGTTACTATTACGTAAAAATAGAAACCTTCCGTTAATATTTTTATTATTGTTATTTATTTATTTTGTTAATACAAAAATATACAAAATATCAATATTACATTAAAATTAACAATTAATACCTCCCCAATAAGAGTAGCTCGTCGTAGGGGATGGTGAGTTTAAATCTAGAACATAATATAAATTTATAACTAATAATTAATTACAAATACATAATAAGTTATCAAAGAAGAACGCAGAAATATTTTATTATATAAAATCAAATATATTAGGACTTATTACGGAGTACAAACATTACGAACAAGACGATATTCTTGTTATAGAAAATTTGGAACCCGATTTTCCTGAAAGATTAAAAAATCTAGAAGGCTAGAACAAGATATAAAAAAAGAGTATTATCATATCACTCAACTAATACCCAACATTCAAGGAACAAAAATCACTAAATATCGTTACAAAACAACCTCGCTGCACAAGTACTGAAATGTTACCGAATAATAATTACACTAACTTGTAAAATAAATAAATTTGTTAATAAAAAAAAAACTCTCATTTCCCGATGGGTTAATACTTAATATGTACTTTTGAATTATAATTTAATAGCCACCAAAAAAAATTATTCACTCAAAATTAATTATAGTATCTTAATTTATTTATTACCTAAAATACTTACATGATAAATTACAAATTGTAATTAAATCGAGCTTAATTGATTTTACTACTCAAGAGTGAGCCAGTGAATGAGTTTCTTAAAATTGCTGTATATTTTTAAAGAGTAAAATTGGCATCAATTGTAAATCTACTGTAATTAACGTTTTAAAACAGTAAAAAAAGGAACTAGTTCTCATCACTCAGTAAATCAGGAAACAGATATTCCCTATATTCTACCCATCTTAATAAATATTATATATATATATATATCCAATATCTATTCTTTCCGATTTTTCCCACTTCTACACATCAAATAGCAACAATATTGATTCTTCCTAGTGGAAACAATAGTTGAAACAAAATTCATTAAAAATAAATAATTTTAGATTGGAATATAATATATTAGGCATAGTAACTGGAAGAAATGGACGTGTTTAATTGGTTATTGATACAATGTGCGATCAGAGTTTTAATCTTGACTATCCGTCGCATTCGGAATGTGACTTAAATGATCTAACCTACTTTACAGATTGAAATTTATTCCAAGTAAATAATTTACGCATGTGAGTCTAGATTATTTTAGTTAGTATGATTTTTTTTGAATTGATATAGTTTCTTATATTTTCTTAATATTAACTATTATATAGCAATTTGGAAAATTAATTAATTTTTTGTATACCATTAATAAAAAAAGTTTTTGAATATTTATTATGTTACATAATATATTATACGTACACAATAATAAAAAACATTTCAGTAATTTATAAAAAAATTGTAGTAATAAAATAACAAAAATAATATTTAGAAAGTATATAATAATTGGCCATCCAAATAAAACCGTTAATTCATCATTGCTGTCAAAATATAGATAAACATAAAATTATATAAGTTCTAATGTACTTATAATGTACTATATATTATTAACATCGATATTGTAAAATGTGTTATAACAATATCGATATCGTTCTGCATGACTTCATCAGTTCATCACTATCTACTACCTAATCAACAGTTGATAATACTAATAAAATGTTTCAAGAACATAAAATTTAAATTTGTCATCGATTTTCTACATGGCCATGCAGAAAAAAAATCTTTTGAAAGCATTTTTGGAGAGTTTTGAACCCCGAAATCAAGCTTTTGTATACGAACCAGCTAACGATTGAACACTTTATAAGATTAAAAATGTCTTTTATTACATATGTAATATACAATAATTGTATATTCTTTGTTTATTCATCTTGTTAACTAAGAAGAAAGTTAGTTTCGAGTACCTACCTACCCTGATCTCTGCACCGACCACTGTTATAATAAAGATGTAATATTATTTTAAATATAAATCTCACATCTTATAATGTGATATTTGACGTAAACTTAATTTGTAAATTGCAATATGTACATTATATTATATGATTAAATTCCAAATTTGTATTAGAACCAAAATAAAAATAAAAGAACAGAAGGTATAAAAAAATAATATTTTAAAAAACGCTTCTTGCATTTCGTTACTTATTATGACTAACATTATGTCAACGAATGGGGATAGGGAGAATAGCTCCATATCCGGGCGGATCTCGCTTTACTCTCACGATGATTTACAATCTATATAAATTACACGTCGAATTTGAATGGTCCTATTCTCTCGGATTCCAAAACAATAACAACTGTGAATTCAAAGCATAAATGCCGTTATTCAATTTTTTTTTCCAATTCAGAGTGATTAAAAAATATATTTATATATACATATATTATATATGCGTATGTACATGAATATGATATATTTCATAAATGATTTTTTAACAAACTTTGTACGATATGAATGTATATTTTTACCCCATCACCATGTAGACTTTCAACTATATATTTACGTATGTATATATAAATAACGACCTGTACAAGAGAAGGGGTGATTTGATAAATTGTGTTTTTTTTATTCATAACTATTTTTACAGTTTTTCATGGACTTTAACGTGCTTTATAATATGTGCAAAAGAATGAATGGCAGGCAAGCGACGAATTGTCAAAATATTCGTTGCTATTATTCATTTTTATTTTGCTTCGCTTTTTGTTTTATATTCCGCACTTCATTTTCTTTGCTAATAAAATATACATCCTATAAACATTTTTTTTTACAAAATATGAATAAAATTACTATTTTTTAAATTCGTGTATTTTTACTCCAATATATACAATATCATTACCATTTACCGTGTAGATTCTCGCACGGCTACACGTAATAACAATACTTAAACAAAAACCAATTTTAACTGTTTTTAATTGACTTATTAAGATGTGAACGATACAAATTGTAAAATATAATAAAATAATAAACATATGGTGTATTATAATTATAATATATATACAGCATAGTTGAGATAATTTAGTATTGATTTAAATCCTATAACAGATCATATATAAATTATTATTCGTGCAGTTTGTTTTGAATTTATGCAAGAAATTGTATATACTCAAATATCAACAAAATTATGTTATTCGTTATAATTTATGTAATTTCTTATTGAGTTACCTACATTTTTGTTTCCGTTGACCCTAAGATATTATATCTACTGTTATGTTTAAACTTAACTTTTTATAAAGCAACTTCAATTATTGAAAAATACCAATCAAGTTAAAGTCAGTTAAATCATTATTGAAATTATTAAAATTAATTTTTGAGCTACATTTATAACAATAATTACTATAGTTAACTACATATTATTATTTTTTCGCCTTTTACTGTTCCGAAAATGAGTAATTGCAGTCCACACAGCCCTGCATCCTGACGGCTGACATGCACTTTATATATGGCGCATACATGCAGGCCTGCGTACTTAGAATTGCACACCAAACCACATGGTTATTTCTTCAACTTGTAATATTATATTATGAATAATAATATATATATATATTATTTCTAGTGAACTACGATAAAAATCAATCAATTAAGAATTAAAGCTATGATAAAAAAAATACATTAATATTTGTATATTTTACTTTTGATTAGGCGCTACTACATATTATACTTATACAATAATTACTCTGACCATTTTATCGAAATATTTTGGCACGTCCAACTCGTCCCGAGCCCCGAAAAAAACGAAGCACACGCGTGACGCGCCAATAATTTTGATTGAAACGATTCTCACGTGAAACGGCGATGGGACCTGCATAAAATACAGCGGCGCGCAACGGTGCGTAACGGTTGTACGTACATATTAATATTATTATACTTTACGCGCTGACGCCAACACCGCCGAAACATGTCAAATCATTCGACTCGTCCGCCAACAACATCACGAACGATAAAATGCTATACAATATAATAATAATAATAACGTTATAGTGATGTGTGTATACAGAGCGACGGGGACGGGCACGCGCGTCTGGCCGTGACGGACGATCCGGCGGCGGCGGTGACGGTCGTCGGTCCGTCGCGCCCCTGCGGCGGCCGATTGATAAACTACCCTCCACACCCCCGCACACCCCGTATCAGCAGGCCACCCGACGACGAACTGACGAGCGGCAGGGAGGGCTAACCGTTTCGTCACGGTGCTAGCATCGCGTTTCCCACACCGGCCGCGACCCGCCCCATAGTTCAAAATCACATAACATAGTGATATAATGATATAGTTATGCTCACGCGCTCCCAACACACACGCGCCTTGCACAAACGATGATAATGTTATAATAGATACTACCCCGTGCGTGGATCTCAAGACGTCAACTCATACTATACATCCCTGCACCAAAAGTGAAGTCCAGATATTTCCTTAATATAAACTGAACCAAACCTTGGGAAAATACGTAAATCCAGCATATTAGTACATACAAATTGTCAATTGATAACCGAAAAAACCACAAGGCACAGCAAGAATGATTCAGTGATAAGGGATACGCAAGCTCTGATGATAAAGTAATTTAAAAAATTCACATCAATAAAAAACTAAACCAAAGATACACAAGGATACTAAGGATTATATAATAAAATTAGTAACTACCCCTATAAACCATACCTCAACCCTGCAGATAAAATCTGACTCTCTACTGCTATAAATAGCATTAATAAAATCGCTACAAACTGAGTTGGTAGCGATTACCCAGTATGGGCTGCTGGTATCCACAATAAAAAAGTTCCAAATTCTATAAAACAAATTCTTAAGAATAGCACTCTAAGTCCCTTTGTCCATGTGAAACAAATAAACTTGGTAAATTATTTAGTATTATGCTGAAACAGTTGATTAATTATATTAAGTAAATATACATGAAACAAACTGATATTTTTTATTTTTTATTAGGGGTAACACGTGGCAACATATGCCATAAGTGTGAGGTAGCACGGTAGGGGTTTTTGTATATTTTTTAGTAAGTTTTTGTTTTTATAGGGTTTTAACTTCGCTTGTGTAAGCGAAGCACAAGTAAGTAGGTACTTTATGAGAAAAATTATGCAGTACACATTCAAAGAATCTACGAACTACGATGAACAATATTTAACATAAATCGTTATATCACAGTTACCTACCTATATAAGCGGTATAGCCACGTCGAGCTAACACGCATCGTATATGTTAACAGTATATAAATCATCACTATAGGTATATTCTATACATTTTATCTATTATAACTATAAGGTACGCCTTAATCGCTGTGAATTATACGTTCGTATTTTTGAATTAATTTTGTATATTATTTCAATATCATGTGAAAGTTGAAAAGCGCATTTGAATCCATTACTGCGGTGCAGGATTCACATCCCCGTTAATATAATAACATAATCCCCTCCTGGCAGCCGCGTCGACGGCGGCGGCGCTTACAACGCGCACCCGCGACAATTCGTCACGGCATCGAATAATTGAGTCGTCCGTGCAGTACATCAAAGAACAATGCGAACATAATATAAGCGTGGGCCTAAATTCGAAAACAACAATACCGTATTGATACGCACATATTATAATATATCATAATAATTATTGTGTGTATATATAATATATATAGACGTCACGCCAGTGTTCCTCTCACGTGCTCTCCCGCGAGTATATAATATGATATAATATTATTATAATACCCAGTGCGACGAATCTTTCCAACTCAACATTATATCCGGTAGAGTATATTATTTTGCGTTTTAACGACCTACCGTGGAAATCACAGAGTGAAAGTTCTCACGGTGCACACTGTTGCCGCGTATTTGATTTACTTTATTTTGGCTGCTCTTGGCCTAATATAGATTCCCAGGCTTTGGCCTTTTTCTTTCTCTGTTTTCAGCTTGGTGATTGTTGGTCCTGTGTGTTGGGCGCCTTTTTTGTTTGTCGTGATCTTTTAGTAAGAGAAGGCTAGTGTTCTGTTATTCGAAAAAATGTTGTTATATTCTGGTGTTTTGTCTAATTGTTAGAAATATGAGATTTTTGATGTTGAAGCTCTATGGAGTGTATGTACATGTGAATAATATAATATACGATTGCCACCATGCCACAGACGCAACAAGCTGCATCATATACATGCGTGATATAATACTGTATTAGTAGACACAGTCGATGACAGCTCAAGTCTAGTAAGTAGGCGAATCACTAAATACCTGCAGTACAGCAATATTCGAGTATTTATATATTATACAGCAATAGCTTACCTACCCAATACTCATATTATAGCTATATTGGAAACTGCAGTCCGAAGTATTTCATTATTTATTTATTTGCTCAGTCGGGTAAACCACATATAGTTTTACAAACTATTTAGAAAAAAAATTCCAATATTTGTCTGCTATCGACATAGTGGTTGTAAGTGTTGAGGATTCACATAGGTGATGTGAAAATAAATCAGATATATAATTAATGACTATAATATGATTATGTACAGAAAAATATATCAAACCAAGGCAAATAGACGATTTATTTAATACAAAATACTTGTAACAGTTAATAGAAGAAATATATAAGTACGTCAGATTTTCAAATAACGTCGTACACCCATGGATGATGACAAATATTGTTTTTATTTTATTAATATTTACAATATATAAACAATAATCAATATGATCAAAATGATAATTAATTATACATCCTATACACTATTACAGTATTACCTATAAATTAAAGTCTTGGCCAGTTCATAAGTTTTTTTTAAATTTAAAATAGGTTTAATCAATTTTAACTAAACGATTTGCTTACACAATTGTAGAAAAATCTTAAATTTTCCAGATATTTTAAGACCAACTGAATGGAAGGTAACAGACATACACTTGATACTTGAACTTAACTCAATAACAATCACATTGGGCACTTTTCGAATTGTCCAGCATTTATGCCATTTAATATGATTGCAATATGTCTTTGGAATTATTTAGGTTCACAAAAGAACAATAATTTCATACTTATAATACAAAAAAAAATGTATAGATTTATTTACCAAATTAATTTAACTGATTTATGTTATATTGATATAATTAAATATATGATACCCGTATATTGTTTGGAAACAAAAAATAATGATAAATTATTATAAAAAAACATATACATAGTTATTGTGTATTTCAATATTGATTGTTATGTCATTAGCACTGAAAGAAAGGTAATATAAGTTTACTGCTAAACTTTTTAAAGTATATAAATCAGAAGCAGCATAGAAATGTAAATTAGCAAAGTTAGCTGACAGAAAGAAATGCAAGCTTAACCAATGAAAAGTGTTTTCATCACGACACGCCCAACCTATAAAGAAGTTATTATAAGAAGGGGACCATTTTGATCCCTTGTTGCTTAAAAATGAAGTCATTAAAAAGCATTGCATTAATTTAAAACTAAATGAGTCGATGCGAATATTGTATAAATGTATACAGCATTACAACGTATATACAACTGTTAACTAAGTATAAATATTCAAAGTATCAACCATTATTTACACTGAATATTTGTTTTATGCAAATAATTTTAACGTTTTAAAATGTTAAGTAAAATAAATAAGTACAGAAATATTTGTTAGAATACGACTTAACCAGGGTCATTTTATTTCATAAAATAGAACCTATATCGGTATTTTAGAGGATCGGGAGAGATTATAGCAACCTGCTAACTTATATATTATGTATATTATATATATATTGTATAGTGGAAAATGCACCTTGGGGCAAACTACTCGGAGTATTGTGAAAAGAAAATGATATAAGTAATAATATACATTTAAAGTTATCAATTTAAAACTACCTTTTGAATCTGACTATTAATCTGTTTCCACAATTATAGTAAATTTAAGATTTAAATAATATTTTTAATATTTTATACAAACAAACTGCAGTATAAATAGTGACTTCGGATATTATTGACAAAACCTAAATTAAAAAAAAAAATTTTTACGTGGAAATTGGAAATAATGAAATAACGATGACAACAGAGACAACAGACAATATAGAGAAACCGTAGTCATTTTAACTACCTTATTCTGGGGTAATTTTATAGCCAATTTTTGCGTTTACTTGAATTACTTACAAAAATTGTTAGTTTAATGCGAAAATCTGTGTTGGTGCGTTAATTTACTTAGTAACACGTCTCATGTGAAATATGTCTTGTCATTATTTTAAAAAAAAGGACGATAAATTAAATATACTGCTATTGCTCTTCTACTCATATAAGCTGAAATCTTACAAAAAAATTAATAATAAACAAACATTTTTCGTATTCCTTATTTTGTTTCTACAATGCATTATTTAGGTTTGTTCTACGACAAGGCTTGTGGCTTTTACAACTAAATGGCTAAAGGGTTGTGCGATAACATTGTACCATAAAAACATAATGCGGTATGAATACAGATTATTACAGCACAAGTGGATCACTGAGGTTTATATGTATCAAAACGAGAGGACCGAAAAACAAGGGTGCGATTCCGAGTGGGTAGCCGCACCCTGCATCCTTGTCAACACGTTAACCCAGGACGTTAATATTTAAAAACAAGTCAATGTGTATAAGGATCATATATGTCAATATGTAGGTATAATAATAGGAATATTATATTATTTTTAACTCTATTATACAATTTGAATTTTACTCAACGACATTTCCAATAAATCAAAACATAAAATTTATAACCATTAAAAATAAAAAAAAACATTTAATGGTATCTGCTGCTAGGAGGTCATTCTGGTGTCAGAATAAAATTATAAATTTTAATTAAGGTGTTTTAGAGCTGTTTAGAGGAGGTGAATATGAAGACTGAGGAAAACTGTGTGCAATGTAAATAAACCGACTTAGTCTTGTCACAGTGATAATATATAATATTGTTATGATTTATAACTAAGGACTTAGTCTAACTAAACTAACTAAATTAATGTTTGGAGTTGTTGCATTAAAAACAATAGAAATATTTTCTGGATATTGTAAAAATTATGAATAAAAATATCCAGCTAATTTTTAATTTACTTTTTGAAAAACCGCATAAATTACATTAAAATTCTAGAAAACAAAAAACCCAAAAATCTTAACCTTATCATTTTTGAGTGTGATCATTCATAACACGATAAAACAACAAAAACTAAAAAAATTATAATGTATAACATAGTGGGAAACGTGTTTGTTTTTGCAGCACTATAAGGTTATAGGTTAGCTGCAGGTCTCATTGGCGATGATGTTAGCACATACATTTTACGTATAAATTCCCCACTCTGCCAACGGTGCAGTACATTAGGTCCATTATCGCCGAGCGCCGTTCTCAATAATATTATTTCACATCTCGCGGAGACTTCGGTACCGCGTCGTAGACGTCGTCGTATTATAGTCAACGTCGTACGGAGCGGCGAGTATGGGCGGCGACGGGACCGTGGGAGGTAAACGTTTTGCGACCATCGCGAAAACATCGCGAACCATTAACCGCGGACAATATGCCGAAACTAGCTAATTTACCGTTTGCCCGAGGACCACCGCCGGCGTCTGTTATGGTGTTCGACCGCCGCTCGTCGATAATTTTTTCACGGCACCGCACGCCCGGCGCCACGTGGCCCGGGTGCACCCCTCGCTCGCTGCCGGTGGTACGGCGACGGCCGCGCGCGCATATAATATTGTATTATTATAATACTCGAGCGTTCGCCGGTCACGTGCGCACGACGTCGGCCGAAGTGCTCGTCCGCGACCGGATGAGCACTATATACATGTATACGAGCGCATGTATCTTTATGAGGCCGTTACTTGTATATGTATATTTTACGGCGTATAATATTATGTGTATAGGAGATATGATATCGCGGTGCACGGAGGGAGTGCAGTGAGTGTCCGAAAATATTGAAAAAACTTTATGCTCTCGAAAACCGAAAACAAACGTGATGATTGGATGATTGTATATAACAATGGGGAGTCAAGTACGCGACTACACGATTAAGTCGGGATTAACGGAGCAACGACGTTTTAATCGGTGATCGCCGCTACCGGTATATGAAATAAAGTTTTATGGTAGTTCACGCTAGTTCTTTTCCAATTTATTAAGAAAGGTAACAGTTTAGAATAACCCCCTGAGCCCTACTTAAGAATTATGGGGGCCCGGGGGCTAATTTTTTGGAGAAGTCCGTCGACCTAAATTATAAATTTAGTGGCTTTTGCTTCATTGTTTTATTATATTCAATTTATTTTTTTTTTTTTTAAGATTATGAATAAGACTTAAAAGACAGTGGCCTAGAGACCTACTAAAATAATAAAAAATAAAAATAATAAAAAGAACCACGACATCAAAATGTTCACGGTCGGGTGCTGCTGCTGAGTGCCTGCTCACAAATGTTAAATTCTCTTACTTTATATTATATTAACTATCAAATTTGCTTATTATACATAATGTTGTATAGATTGTATAAATTACTTAACTAATAAAATTAAAAAAAAAAAAAAGATTATGAATAATCTATACCATCATAAGCCTATGAGTAATTTTTTAATCTTAATTGGTATAAATAAACCTTGTGACTGAAATACAGTATTATACGAGAGCCCCTAATTATGGCCCAGAACTGCAGCAACATACTCCCCCTACCATAAGTGGGGCTCTGATAAACCCACTACGTAGATCAACTTTGCTACCAGCCACCAACCTTAAAGCTGAATATTGGAGTATTTTTTCTGTTCTAAAACAGGATGATAAACATCAGAATATCATTATAATTTGTTTTTTACAAGTCTTCAATGATCCAGAATTTTTGTAAAATGTATTCCAACATTGGTCCGTTTTCCGTCATGAAAAATGTTACATTCGTGGTCATTGAATTTTGTCGGTCTTCCGAAAACATGGGTACCTACGTTATAGATGTGATAAGAGAGTCACGAGCCACGCAATATAGTGAAAAATAATATGAATAGTAGGAAAAGGAATATAATACTTATTAGTTATTACTGCAGTAGTGCAGTATTAGTAAAATTGAAGAAGTTCGCTTTTGAATAGCATGAGTTTATAATGCGAGCCACTGTTTGGCCAGGCCAGCTATTTAATATATAAATATATACATATCAATATTTATAATATATATAGCGATTGCCTCCCCTAAATTTGGTTTCTTCTAATTTTAAACTGTCTACAATACGTTATCTTCTTATAAATGGAATTTTATTATGCGATCATGTACGAATAACTATACGGTGCTATATAGTAGCCAATACTTTTTGACTTAATTGCTTATATGTAATATGTATACACTATGAAATCACTTTATAAATAATACGTATTATGAAACTTAAATAATGTTACAACGTTGAGTGTATAATTAAACTTAAGTTTCAAACAGTAATTAAGCTAACTCTTGTTTCAGAATTTCGTCCGCACGGCGATAAAGTTTAAATGTAGTTTTTGGAAAAAAATATACACTTTACGCAATACGTCATATCTACATTAATATTATAACATATATTTTATTCCGAACCCGACGTCTACGATTTTCTGCGTTCGTATACATGCGATTACAGAAAATAATAATAATTCAACATTGCTACATATATATATAATAATATTATAAGTTATAACCGAGTGAAGCGCCATCCCGGCGGTCGGGTCCAATCTGCGAAAGTTTATTTTTAATTAAACTCGTGTCCGGTTAACGATAAAAACTTTGAGTAAAGTTTCTTTTCGAAAATTGCAGAACTTACAGGCGGCGAGGGCATTCAACGAATTATCGGTTCGCAACAACGATGGTGGCAGCAGTAGAAGCGGGTTGGATATAATATAATCTCTAGTACGTAGTGGTTCTGATATTGATATCATGTACAATACCTAATTAATAATAATATATAGTGGTTCGTATCTCATATTAAAATAATGATATCAAAATAATTAATGAAACATAACAAAAATAAGATCTCAGAGACCCGCACCCCTTACAGACGACAAGCTTTATTATTTTCAATAAATATATGAAGGTAAGGGAAGGGATCTAAATATTATACCTGGTACAACTTGCACTTGAGTTTAAAACCATTAATCTAACCAGTACCGACTATATTTATCATCATTATATTATTTGGGACAAATTCAATCGAGTAGATCACGAGTTTAAGTAGCAAGTACCTAGGAGATAGTCGAATTGCACTTTTTACCTAATAAATTGTCAAACTGCATTCGGGTAAAAAAAAGTTAATGGTCGAACTACACTTGGATTAGTATTAGGTAATGGTCAAACAGCACCTGGGTTCAAAAAATGAAAATGTATAGGACTTGGTATTCCAAGTATAATATATTATTTAATGAAATTATTGTTTGTAGAAATTATAAGAAAGTGTGTTATTACGTATTATTGCATGTACCTATAGATTGCACTGTCTAAAAGAGATATGTTCGAAAAATAGCTAATATTTAGTTTTCCTTGAAATACAGTCTACAATAAATTAGATACTATACTCTGATATCAATAAGAGTTTAGATTATTACGGTATATATGAATTTGACAGTACTTACATTTTATTTTCATAGTATGTAGACCAATTAATTAAGTACCTAGTAGGTGCTATTGTGTAGTTAACGCTGTTCCTTCACTGGGTAAAGATGTAGTAGTTTAGAAATTATTAAAAGTGAACGAGACCGTCACTTAATTGCGTACCAAAATTATACATTTTACAAAGATAAACTTACTCATGGAGGTGTTGAATGGAGTTATACCCATCGTGGTTGTCCTACAAAATTGTATCTCAATGAAACCTTTACAGTTATTTTTCGATGTGAGTTTATGCATAAGCACGAAGAACCACGTAATTTATCTCAAAAATTATTTCAAAATCAGCAAAGATAAAAGTAGCTGACCAAGCTATTTATAGATCATTAAAAATTTTTGGGGAAGAAATCGTCAACGCTAATTCAGAATTAACAAAATTATTAAATATTTATCACATAAATCGAATACGATAAAATAATATATTATATCATGAACATTGAAAAAACTATCCGATTTTACCAAAAACTCTTAATGACACACATCACACATGATACTATCAACAAACACAAATTAAAAATTAAAACAAATATTGATGAACATGTTTTACTGGTTAACAATTCTACTTACAATGTTATAATATTTCAACCAAAAAAATTTAAAATATATATGTGAAAAGAACATGGATTGCACGTTTTTACTTGCCCAACGTTTTTTTATCAAATGTTCACACTGCATACGGTTACAGTTCACAATAATTATAAAACTGTAGATAGGTACGTATAAAAACATGTTTAAAACTATTTGAGAAAAGTGCAATGAATTAAGATTAATATTTAAGCCAAATTTATTTGTAGCTGATTTTGAACAAGCAATTCATAATGTTATCTACTAAATATTTCTTCGATGTACCGTATACAGTTGTAGATTCTATTAATCGCAAAATACAAAATTTGGGTTTTGTTACTGATCACAAATCAAAAACAGAAATTGAAAAACGGCTTCGTAATATATTTGATTTAAGTTTTTTTGAATTCAATTGAAGTTAACGAATCTTATACAGATGATTTTATGCCAACTACCCCAGAAAATAACGATGTTCAAGAATTTAGTAGATAATTATACATACAACGAGGCACATTTTAATGCAGAAGCCTGACACAAGACTTTCAACTACACGATATCAGAAAAAAATTAACGAAATCGAAAAATATGTTAACTTATATTATCAAAAATTAATTAACAGGTTAAAATTTTTGAAATCAGTTTCTTATAATAACTACAAAAAATAATTGTAAATAATAGATATAGTATAAACATTTGAAAAGTTTAAAATATACTTTAAAAAAAAATATTACACATTTATCACATTTACTACACAATATGTAATATGTATATTTTACTAGCATAATTATATAATATACACAAAAACTCATTTTTAATCATGTCAATGATTAAAATCATTGTCAGTCCTAAGCTTGTAAGTGGGAAAGGAAATGAGTTGACGCTTTTTGAACTTGAGTTCAGTTCTAAGATAACCGGCTTTTAATTCGAGTGTAGTTCTATCATTACCTATCTTTTACCCGAATGCAGTTCGACCATTACCTTTCTTTAACCCAAGCGAAATTTGACTTTACCCGTACCGTACCTACACAATCCTATGAGCGGGTAAAACTAAAAAAACCCGAATGTCGCCCCACAACTGGGTTTTGTTTTTCTTCGTGATTCAACAAAAATACCCTCGATAAAAACGACCACCGACAACGTTAGTATTGGTACCATTTCAGCGTGTGTTTTGGTGTACGGGGTTGCAATTAGGCGGGGAGGGTGCAAAGAGCGCGATCGGGATGTATAATTCTCCCACTCGCTCGCGGAGGAGAGAAAGAGCAACGCGGCAGTTATAACGAGAGAGTGATTAATTGTGTATTTATGTATTCACGGGATTGTTTCTGCAGCAGCCGTTGCGTTGCGCCTCTTCTCGCACCACCACCGCCGCGGCCGCGGTGGGAGCGTGTAAAAGCGACGACCGTTGCACGTGTCTTATCTTGGTGAATTTCGCCCCCCCCCCCCATACACCGTTGCCACCACTGCAGCCACCCGACGACCAAAAACCACCCCCGCTCGCTTACCAAAATTACAATATACCCCTTTCTCCGAAAGCTACAAATCATAAACACCCCCAAAACTATCAGCATCCCTGTTACACACACACACGCGCGCATACACTCTTAGCATATATATATGGTAACTCGTATACACCGACGGCGCATTAATTTTAACCGTTCCCCTGCGCTGCGTGTATCGTCAATGCAGTACATAATAATAAGATTAATATTGTTGTTATATTATATATTATGATTATTGCACGAACTCGGTGGTTTACGTTAATGCCGCTGACATGAAGAAGTTCTGTGTATATATATGTAATATGTAAACAATATATTATGCACATATCTGAGGTCTAAATTGTTTCACGTATAGTTTGAAACATGTTGAGAGTAAAAATAAAACTCAAAGGAGACTTTTGAAAACGGCATCGACTTTAATTAAAATATGCGTGGTTATTAGGCTGTGTGTATACATAATATTTGATTACGATGAGGAGTCTTAAATTCTGAGTGAATAGTTAGGGCTTAGAAAAGATACTCGATACCATATCAACCATTAGTGGGGGTTAAACCAGGGGGGGTGTGGAGGATAGATTCATCCATGACCAAAAAAGTGATAAAAACTTAATATTTAAGAGCTCATAAATGATAATGATAATTTATATTTTTAATAATCAAATAGTGCATGTTGAAAAATTAGCCATATCCCCCCCCCCACCTTATATATGTCATATGACCAGCACTACTACCTGCATAATAATTACTTTAGTCTACAATTCTAAAATAACTAAACAAACGATAAAAATGATGGGTGTTTGTAAGTTGAAAGCTGAAATGCCTTGTTAAATTGAGATAATTTTCACAAATAACGACTACTTATTCTTCTACGAGTTTGATTTTATACGATTTGTTGTTACGGTTATACGAGTAGGTTGATTTACTAAATAATATATTATTACCTATGTGGCTATGTATGCCTAAATAGTAAACTAATATAATATAATATCATTATGTTTCATTTAAACCGTTTTGTTTAATTCAACAATTTATCATTGCTTTAAAAATAAATAATTTAATGGTGTAATAAAAGCATAGGTACGATAGTAATAATATAGTTCAATATTCGTGAAGTGTTTATTGTGGTTGATTATAGTATAGAAATATAAGCACCATCAACATCACTTTGACCTACTATGAGGCCGAGCTAAACAGATCGAGACGAATTATCTTAACCAATAGGCGACAACTAGGTACTTACCCAGTATCATGTATCCAGTTCAACCTTTTTTCTTTTTAGTAATATAACGTAATAATTTAATAATATGCATAATGTAGGTATATACATTATAATAATAATATATATTATAATATTGTGTTTACCATTATTTGTTGTTGTTCATACATACCATAACTCATAAGTCATAAGTACTCATGTTGTCTACTCTGCTCGTTCATAAAATGTTGCTGCTGTTGACCACCAAGGGGTTTTTCACTAAAAAAAAAGTAAAAATAGTAAAAAACACTTTATGTTACATACATTTTGCTACGAAATCTAATAGTTAATCTAAAAAAAAATTACTAAACCTAGATGTTGAGATTTCATAATTAAAATGATAAAGCAATTCGACGATTATTAATTTCGTTGAATTTTAAACTTACAGTGTTGACAACTTCAGTGCAGGTGTTACACGTTTGCAAACATCATTATTAGTTTTTTTTAATCAATATTATTGCTTAAACTGACAAAACCATATTTAAGTCATGTCTTGAAATACTTATGAAAAATACAGTGGCGGTCAGGATAAAGTGTTGTGAGATCTCATACAAAAGAGCTCATGGTGGTCAACATGATACTGTATAACCTAGTGTACACGAGTGTTTATATGAGTATATTAAAACAATGAATATAAAATATAAAGTTATAATGTATAATATACAACGGTTGACGAGTGCGTAGCGTCCGCTGTCTTTATAAAGTAAGAACAGAGTGACAATTAACGCGCCAATAACATAAACATCTAACTTTTTTTGTTGTTCATAAAGTGATTTACACTCATACGGAGAACTTATTTTATATTTATAAAACACAGTGAAAACGTTGTTGTTATTTCAAGTGCTGTGATTCCACGTGCCAGATTTAAAATACGTTCTACGATGGAAAAATGTAAATTTTATGAATATAATATGAACATCTCATTTCGATGTTTATTTATATTGTGAAGGAAATGTCAGTGAGTATGAAAATATGTGATTTATACTCCTTTTCCAAAAATACATTAAAGTTATTGTACAGTGGTGCTCATTAAAAAATGTGGCTATAAAGTGCTGTATATATATACTGTATAATGCTGTATATTATATTATTAATAAATAATTTAACGCCATTATATAATAAACCTAGCATTCACCTATTATGCTCATTATTTCAATATCCCCTTTTTCCATCAATAATGCAGTTATTCAAAATTTGACTTTTTGAAATGTTGAAATACCTATTCTTACATAAAAACATTAAAAACCATATTTTTAAATTTTTGAGGTTTTTGATATGAAACATCTATAATGCGGCAGGTGAGACTCGCAATGCGAGAAACATTTAATGCGCCTTTAAAAAAAAGAATAATTTTTCTTAATCGAATCGGAATATTTTGTTTTTAATCATGCCATTGTTATTTCTTTTAATAAACCAACTTTTCAATTTTCATGCATATTTTCTATACAAAATAATTTCGATGTTTCACATCCACCAGGCATCCCACAAAGCTTAATTTTTCTTTTGTCTAGTGTTGATGTAAACTTTTGTTTTTTGAATGGGAATCTCTGATTTTTAGTATAAATTATTCAGTGGATAGTTTTCTGAAAATGTTGATGCATTGAATTCAAAATTCAAACTAGAATTTTTTCAGTCATTAAATTTTTTAAATATTAAAGAGCCCTTATAAAATATGTTATTATGAAAATATGTACCTGGATATTTAATATTGGATCAAGTCTTTATTATATATTTTCATCGTTTAAACTAATTAACAATATTGATCGATTAATACTAATCATCAATAAATATCCAAATCTCCATAATGGCATAGTCGATAGTCCTCATAGTCCCCAATCCCCATATATAATAGCTTCCAAGTTCTAAACGCATTATCATGGAATTATATTAGTGCACAAATATAAATAATTTAAAAACTACTCGTTTAAAGAGTTTTGATTCTGATACGTCTGTCGTCTACATTTTCAGAAAAAAATATTAGCTAAATATTTTACTCTGCACAAGTAGCACGAAATATCTTAAAAATTTCAAAATTTGGTCTTTAAGTAAATTATTATTAAATAATTAAAAAAATTAAATTTCGAATAACAACATAATAACTGCTTTATTGAAGAAAAAAGGGGAGTGAGAATGCTTGGCGAATCACCTTGTATATAATATTATAGGTATCTATTTTAAGTCCATTGATATTTATATATAGATAGGTATTGTTTGATATAGAACATCTTGACTGTTTATGCTGAAAACGTATGATTACTATATAATGTTATATTATATTCTCCAGACTACCCGAATTTTTTTTCAATGCCAACTCGTATTTTAGTAATATTATTGAAAAGGCGGCAAATGTAAGTGTCATCTCTTTGAAGCAGTATAAATTTAAGAGAGAGCGAGTCGGTAGTTTCTAGCATGTTTAGTTAGTTTGTTTATTTTTATTATATTGAGAAATTAAATATAAGATATTTAGAATTTTTCTATGTATTTAATAGCTGTCCACGGAATTAGCAGCATTTTACTATACCCACGATATGATTTCAAAAGATTTTTGTTTCTAGACGATTAATTTCTTATACCGATATCAACATTAAAATAACATAACAATGTAATATATATTATACCTCCTACTCGTGAATGATGAAATATGAATCATACAACAAGACCATTCGCCGCAAACGTATATACAGCCGTTCTATTTATGTATATGAATATGATGCGAATATCGCGTCGTCGGAACGATATTTTCTCTTATTGGAGATGCTGCGGATACATACAGATAATAATAATATATAATATACATTTAATAATAATAATATCATAACGGTGGCCCTTTATCGAGCGCCATTTGTACGGATGATCCTATTTCGGCGGTGTGGCGTGAGTGGCGGGCGGTAAGGGGTCGTAGGATAGACGTGACGATGGGTCGAGATGGGTAGATCGGTTCGGGGGTGGGAAACTCCACGACGAATGGAAGGGGGGTAGGTAGTGAGCGTCACCACCGCCTCCGCCGCCGCCTGGAGAATCCCTAGCTGCAGCAGAAAAAGAAGGACAATGTCATCCGGCGGCGGCGGCGTCGGCAGCGGCGGCTGTGGGGGTCGGCGGAAAACTCGGCGTAGGACGCGACGCGCGTGCGCGCATCCGTTTCCGACCAATCGGAACCGCCGGGCGTATCGCTGTCGGATGGCGTTCCCCACCCCCCGGGCGCGCCACCGGGACGCCCGTTAAATTTAATTATCGGATCATTATATAGTCGTACGGGCCCGCGAGTTCGTGTGATATCGCGTACACAGACCACCGCCGCCAGTGTGGGTGCTCGTATATACAGTGGACGCGCACGCTTTGTACCCCGTCGTCATACACGGCATGCGACAGACCGTAGGTATATATTATATACGTAACCGTAGTAATAAATTATTAATTATAATATTAAATATAATATAATTAGCGATTGTCGTCCGCGAGTGTAATTATATTACTTATCGGGTACCTCAGCGATATTCGCGACTCATCACGAGAGATACGCCTGCGACGAGTGCGCTGTATATATTCCGCGGTCGTTTTCCGTATATAACTACAACTACTCTACGATAGTATTCGTCTATTGCGTACGATCGCCGTTTTTAGGCCCTTCGCGCGATATCCGACTGGTGCAGCGCTGCAGGTAACGAATGCGTCGCGGTTTCGTCGAAACGAGAACCGCCGGAAAATAGACTTCCGAACGGCGTGTCCGGTGCGAAAAACGGTGGTCCGGTGCCCATCATTATAACAACAACGATAACATTATTATTATACAGTCTTATATCGTCTATACGCATACAATAAATTATAAAATTATTGTCGTCATCGTTATCACGCGCAAGCATCCTCGTCCGTTAGATCCCCGAGGATCGCGCATGACCGTCCACCGTCGTCGTCAACGATATAAGTGAATTTCCAATTCCACGATGATGTAGACTTTGCGATTTTTTGCTCGTGACGTTGTTTTTAAATGCATTTGTTGACGGTCGCTCAGATCGCGTGACAGCCGCTACCCGTTAAGCGGAAAATCATATTTTCTCGGACGATTTTTCACAGGTAAACAACTATAATATTATTATACCTATATTTAGTGTATACAGCATGCAATATATTTTAGTGTGATATTATTTTATTACGTCTACGCCTCATCTGTAGTCATATAGAGTATGTTATTAAAAAAAATGTATTGGTTAACTATTTCATATACACCTATTATAAAGGTAACTTCGTATAAATGCGTACGAGTTGACTGTGTAAATCTAATAATATATGTTTTACTGATCTAATAGTTACCAGGCTGGTGACATCTATAGTATATATGGTAGGGTTGTCATATTTTATTTTACTTAAACTGGGACGAAATTTTTTGTTTAATTTTTATGGGGAAATTCGTAACCACTCCTTATCACAATTCACGGTCAACTACTAGTCTTACATTTTTAACACGATTTTTTTCGTAACTAGAATACCACTCATAATATATAATGGTCAGCACTCTACGGCATATGTTTGTGAGATAAAATTTAACTGAATTACGTTAAAAAATGGAATAAGTAACCGATAAAATTATATGAATTAGCTGTAATTGATTACAAAAATAGTCAAGGGTGAGAGGAAAACAACGTGAACGCATATTCAGTAATAATTATGGTCATCAAGCCAGAAAAATAGTTTTAAAATAGATTTCATCAGTCAATCAAATTGATTATACCCTTTATTTTATAATTTATCAAAATCATATTGTTTTTCTGTTATATATATTACGTATAGTGTTATATTGTATGATTTTTTTGTTTAATGTACATGTTCTATTCGTGAAAATGATACAAAAAACAAATTTAAGTCGAATTAAAAATGTGTTAAAAATAGATAGGTACACAATTTTTAATTTTCAATACTCAATTTTAGATGGGAAATTCGATACTTGTACGTACTGATGAATTTAACTTTAATTATGACAGTGCAGAAGTATATTTTATGACTATATATTATGAGAATGTGTTGAATGTGCGTTCATATAATATACATTTATATTTGTAAACAATTGAAAAACACGTTATATAGTTGTTAAATATAGAAATATTATATAGGTACCTACTTTGTATATCATAAATTAAAATTATACCATCAATCAAAAATAGCATAATATAATATAGTATGAAATATGAATGATATTTAAGTAAATACCTTTTACATTATAGTTAGGAGTACTTAAATAAATTCCAGTCATTTAAATGGACCACTTCTTCTAATTTATTTGTAATTACCGCATCAATCCGCATTCATATGTTATTATGTTCTAAATACTTTTATAAAAATAAATACATTTTGAATATATTTACTTTCATATTGTAGAAGTATACATATAATTTATGTTATTAAGTATCTCTAGTATAAAACGAGAGTGATTCAAAGGTGTTTTTTATATATATTTTTATCCTTCAGTTTTGACATTTTTTGCTTTAAATTCATATTTCATTAATTATAACTTATAAATATTTAAAGTTTATAATTTATATGTATGGTGTTACGGAACAACATTTTACTGGGTTGGATTCGCACATGGGTTATGCCACTCATTGACTCCACTCATATTTCCAAAAATGAATTATGTTTAGATTAGGTTCCTTACCATTTTTTAATCGTGGGTTTCATTTTAAAATATTAAACATAAATTTTTAAATTATAGAATGAGAAAACATACTTTTATATTTTAAACTATTTTAGGACTTGAGTCTTGTGAAAGAAAGTACTTATACTATTTTTTTTCAATTGTTTTAAACATTCAAACATCAATACATATTATTATAAACCCTTATTGTGTATTTTGCGTTTGTTTAAAAGCACATCCTATGCATTAGCACTCACAAAAAACTGCACGTGCGGAGGGTGTACTAGTATTATGCACTAGGCGTCAGTTTTAATGGAGGATTTAGGGGTTGCATTCATTAACGGATAACAAAATAATTAATTCATTTTAAAATGTTTTAAAACATTAAGTTAGTTTAGTTACAATTATAAAAATAATTCAAACATGTGGAGTTATTTATTTTACTAACTTAAAAAATTGGTTATAATTATATTTTGCACCATGCTGTAAAACAATTGTATCGTGAAACATCATACATCATAAACATATTTTGTTGAAATTAGAAGTATAAATATATACTTACGACAAATCTAATACGTCGTAGAGTCTTCTTTTGATTAAATATGTTTGACTTCCATCCAAATGACATTTTTTTTTTTACAAAACAACCGTATAAATGTATAATACATAGCTGTGCAGCTTTACCTATACCTATATATTTATAATTTTTTTTAAAGATATTTTAGTTTTAGACAAATATTACATACTACAATATTACTATTACTTAAGAAAATATTGATTCAACAATCGGATAAAAAACTATATGTTGTTGGGTATTCCTAATGGGTGTCCCTAAGTTGTGGTCGAAACAAGTTATATTCTGTCGGTGGCGATGAAAGGTCGGAAATAGGGTTAAAAAATATTTAGCGCTACTTTAGCTGCAATCACACGTTTATTATTTATAGTTGAATAATATATATATATATAAATGGTTGTTTACCCAGCAATTCTGAAAAAAAAACAAAAAACGGCACACTAAAATATACCACACAGGAAAATAAGTTATGGTGTGGAAAGTTATTCCAAAAACTCGAGCCAATAAATTATAACGGCATGTAAGGACAAAACAACCCTCTAAACATATGCATATACTGACCCTTTTTATCATGTAAAAAACGCGTACGTGTTTTGATTCTTTAGTTGTATCATAAATAGTATTAAAACAGTTGTAATTACAAATAAGGCAGTTAGTGAAAAAAGGGGAGTAGAGCGAATGACATTATTATTTATGGTTTTGCCATGTTTATTACTACAGTCATCATAAATACTAATTAAAAACTATTTAAGATTCTTTATCGATGTTTAAAAAGCTATTATACTACTCATTTTTGTTTTAAAAAATACTCATATTTTTATTACGTTTTATGCACTATAAGTCCCAGATAGAATGACTAAAATGTGGGTTCAATTGTTTCCACCTGCACATTTAAGATTTAAATTATTCATCATCGCCTTTGTAAATTACATTTACAGTTCTTTATGTATATTTTGTTAGTGTCTTATTTCCTTTACACTTTTTGTATTTTCAGAATGTACTATAATATTTACTTAAAGGCTTATACGTGTATAGAGATAAACCTGTATAAACCATACAGGTTTTACCTAACCGATCGCTATGCTAGTGAATAACTCATTTAATAACCATATTATCAGGGTAATACGAATAGCCCAACATTCATGTTTATTTAATTAATAACAATGAATATGATTCAAAATTAATCAGAAATCTAATTTACCAAATTCCATTCCCAAACTGGTATTTACCTATTAACAAAAAAATTAAAAAACCAATACAAATAATCAACTGCGATAAGGCATATTTCATGAATAACATAAATAGGTACCATATTTTGTAAGTAGGTATTAAACAAATAAATATAACATTCATATTTTGACTTATCAATCTCAATCCACTTTTAAGCAACATTTATTTAATTCTATTTCACTTAGGTAATAATTTATTTTCAATAGGTAGTAGGTATTATTTTTTGTTCAAATTCATGTTTCAAACTATAATTTGAGGTTATTTCGTATTTTGTGTTATTTTTGGATTTGGTTTTGTATTTCTTTAGTATGACCTAAACTACTTTTAACATTGTCTAATCAACGTATTGAAAAAGTATTTGGGTTATTAAACCGGTTTAGTTAAAATAAATACATATAGTATCGTACCTATAGTTAAAATTAAATCTACACTATAATATAATAATATTAATACTCACAGCTCTATGTTTGTTTCAGTTATACTCAATGATGTACGAAAGTACGTGTTCGTATCAAAGTGCGTTAGACCTGAAAAGGGTGGCGATGTCATCACCGCCTAGCATAAAAACAGAAAACGACTGTCTTCCTGCTACTACTCCGCAATGGCCATCGGTAGGAGTGGCTAGTTGTGCTTATAGGTAACCAAAACCTTTTAATTTATTTATTTTGATTAATAAGTATCAACAAGTAACAACGTCTATTTCTATATGAACAATTGTATTTTAGGGTAAATACCTACAATATCATTGTAAATATATTTGCATTATCTGAAATATAATTATTTATTTTGAGATATTTGAACTATCAACTACCTATATAAGTATTATATAATAATATAATTTGTTATTAATTCTTAATTTGATTTTTATTAGGTTTGCTTGTAATTCCACGTTTGAGCAACTCAAACAGTCAGTAGAAAAGGCAAAAGCCGCATTACAGGATCGCGGAAGTTACTTATCATCGTGTGACCTAGGTACATCACCTTTCTGTCCAGCAACACCGTCATCCAGGACGTCGGTGTCCACTCATCCAACTACCAATTCACTCGATTTATTCCAGGATGAACAAAATAATACTGACAAAAGAAACAATTGTAAGTTTACCTAACAACAGTTCAATAAATAGTTTATTTTAAATACTCTTGAAATAAGTTTAAAAACAACGAGTAAATTTAGCAATATACAAACACCAAATTAAAATGCATGTGTAATAAAAATTAATTTCCAAAAAAAAATAGCAATAATTATGTATACCTAATAATAATATAATATATCGTTGAAAATCTCCAAACAGTATACCGTAGTATAATGTATTGTCGTTACTCGTTTTTATAGAAAATAAAGTTAAAAAGGAAGAAAACAGTTTCCATGGAAACAACTTTCGGTCGTCATCCTTCAGTGGTTTTGTGCTTTTGGCCCTTTGAGAAAAAATGGCGCATTTTGGAACAATTGCACTGAGCTCAAACACAATACATTATATACATTATACATATATTTTCTCACCGGGCGTTCGGGAACGAATAGGAAAGAGATAGTAATGGGGAGCTCGGGTGTGGGAGGAGAGTGAATGAAAATTGAGTACATCCGTTGTGGCTTTTTAGTAAAAAAATAAAAAAAAGTGAAAACGAATAAAACGAATAAAACGAAAAAAAGAAAATGCTTTTTAATGATATGCCAGGGACATCGGTTTTTATTATTGCAGTCCACTTCCGACGACCATATCAGACCACGCACATAATCCTTTTATGATTATCATTTCCTTCCTTGAAAATACATGGGTATAATATACTATCTATTTTACATAGGTAGGTACTTCATCATTTTTTTTTAAATTTTTATAAATCTTAAGTATAATACATAGCCACATAGGTAATTTCCTTAACTATTTAAACTTATATTATACTTATATGGAATATTTATTTAAATTTAATTAATATTTTTGTTTGTTTTTTAAATTTGTAAAATAATAATACATCTCTGATATTTACGTGATAAATTTAAATGTATGAATCATTGTTTCAATTATAAAAGTAGGTAATTAACTAAGGAAATTGCAAACGGACAATTTTTAAGGGGTTCGGTATAGGCAATTCTGTCCTATCCTTGCTGTCTTTTCTCGTCTTTGTGTGTTTAGTAACTAGTAAATGATCATTAGTGTGTGTATACTCCCCACTAATCACTCGCATGCACATGCCATTTAGTTTTTAGATCAAAATATTCAATACCAATTTATGGGTGTGAAGGATCTGTGCAACTTACAAAAATTAAGGTACTTCTAGTCGTTTCAGTTAAAAAAATGTAAAAATAATTGAATTGATAAATAAGTTTACTTTGCATAGAATAAATATTTTACATTTTATAAATTTGTCAATTTTTTATGATGGATTTATTAAAAAATATAAAAATACAAAATATTTGCTCCTACCGACCCAAAGTAAACTTGTTTACCAATTCAAACATCTGTAATTTTTAAAATCAAACCACTAGAAGTATCTTAACTTTTGTTAGTCGTTTAGGTTGTTTTGATGAAAAATTAGAAGCGTTTAAAATCTCGTTTAAAAGAACTTTATCAAAAGCGCACATATTATATTATATATTTGTGTATCTATAGATTTTTTTTTAACTACATGTATAAACTATTATAGTTAAACAATTACCTATAGTTATTTCATATTTTTATATTTTATATTACCTATTACAATATTGAAATTCCAGGAAAGGAAAGATTAACTCAATCAAAATGTATCAAAAATCTGGTTAATTAAGTAAATATTTTATCGATTAGTAAATAAATATCCATAAATATGTCGATAGAACTTAAAATACCTTTATCTAAAACATTTCGAAATCAACCTTCGATGGTCATTTTCTGACATGTATACTATAGAGATAATAAAAACAGATTTTTTAGGGCCTTCAATTTAATAATTGGGTTAACAAAAGAAAAATAGCAGTAAGTAAATATAAACTTCGCTCAGAATATTAAATATACCAAACTTTGTTGTTTAGGTACCTACCTAAACAGTATATTGTATGTACTCGCATACGGTATACAAACAATCTTTTTTTTTTAATACCCATACATGTTGAAACATTTTGAATAGGTTGTAACCTTAATATTGAATTTTTAATACATTTTTTTATTTTTAGAGAAATATAATTAGGTATTTAATATTAATAACTTATACTTGCTAACAAGAGTCACGCATTATATGAAGTACATTAATTAGTTTAAGTATTATTTGGGTCATATGATTATGGATTTTATTTAGTAATAATCACTAAAGTGAATAAGAATAATGTCTTGAAGCAAAAAGTATTTCTTGTTATAAATTCAAGAAACTACGATGGAAATGGAATCCTTCTTCTTTCAAATGTTTTATTTTTCTTCTTTTATTTTTGTAAACGCTTTTGTTTTTTTTTTTCAACACCTTTTTAGATAATTATTTTGCTGACGTAAACGGAAAATAATGGATACCCCGCATAAAAAGAGGGAAAATTATCATTATAAACAAATATAGAAAAAAAATAACATAGACATGATAAAAAGAAGACCTCCGGAACATTTATACCGATTCCAGGCGACGAGCCGCAACGATAGTATCCTTTTCCGGTGTTCCGGTTAGCTTTCCTGGTGCATTTTATTTGACACAAAAGAAATGTTATTTAACAAAATAAAATTAAAATATCTATTTAGAAACATTTTCCAGACGCTCATGTTTTATCGTAAAATGTTATACTTCTGAATAATTAGTGAAAAATATGTTTTATTTCTAAAATTATTAACTAATGCATGGATAATATACTATTTAATTTTCCAGTCAATATCCGTATTTGATTTATTGGCTTGTATAATATTTGTTTCGGCTTATAGCGTATTATTTTCCCTCGACAACTATGTTATTAATGTTTTTAACAACACATAGTTCGTGTATTTTGATTTAATAGTCATTACTCAATGATGAATAATTACTTTTTAATCACAATACAGCAAACATATTTTGAATATAATTATATTTTAGGAGTATTAAAAATTACAGTATAATATGTATATTATAGATATTTAGCAGTTATACGATACACTGGGTGATAAATTTAACGCAGAACACTAATTTTTTAAAAGTAATAATGTTTTTAGTATACAATAGTATATAACCTACATTATATCTTATCATACTATAGTATACAACATAAACCGTTTTATAATTTTCACAAAAATGTTTACATCAAACTATCAACTTCTATTATTGTATATTTTAATGTGAGAATGGTTTTAAAAAGTAATTTATTATTCAGGGATTTAATATTTTATAAATTCGGTTATATGAGTGCTTGTAATTTCCAGCTTTCTTATAAAACATCTAGATACGACGTTAGTATTGCTAATAAATATTTATGTATAGTATCTTATTTTAGATTTATCGTTACAAATACAAATGTAGACCACCATGTAGGCCACTGAAGGGTACCGAGGGATCTACTTTTTCTGTACTTCTGCTATATTTTTGTGGTAGCAAGATAATCGTCTTTCGACCACAAATAAAAAATACTTTTATACTTAAAAGTTAAAATACAATAAAAAATATTTCAAAACTACGCAAACATCACGAAATTTTCCGTGTTAATGTTCCACTAATACAATGCCTAGCCATGTAAATTATTACTAAATACCCACGTAACGTAGTTTTATTCAAGGCCGAGCCTCGGAGATTTGTTTATAATTTCCAGATACTTTTGATTAAAAAAAAAATAATAATTGGTTCAATATGACAACATTTCATACTAACCTAATATTTATGTGAACATTTTTATATAGCAGGCCAACAGAAAACACTAGTTATTTAGTAGGAAAATACCTACAAGCTATAAAGCAATTTTTCAGTTAATTATTATTATTTAGAAAATATTGCCACCACAACTAATCACCATAGTGCGTATGGACTCCCATCGCCCATGTATGTGTACTATATAGACCATATATATATAGGTAGACAGGTAGTACGTTGTATCTTCATACTTAAAAAATTTAGGTAAACGAGACCTATTATATATGTTTCTATGCATCTATATTCTACACACTTATTAAAAAATTTAAAGTAAAATGTAATGTTTATTTTTCTAGACATTGATTCATCAAATAGCAGATACGATAAAAGCTCTGGATTGATGCATTTACCATCGTCTACTTCAAACGGTAAAATACACTTTTATTATATCTTATATAGTACTTACCTAATCTTACAAATGCATGTAGAAAATAATAGTTATTTTGTGAACGTAAATATAAAATATAATTCATGTACTTTAATTCACCTTAATATAAATATACATAATTTACACAGTACACACTACACACTATAAAACGCAATTATAACTTGAACAGAATACAATTTTATTTAACTATTGTATCTACTATCTCAATTTCCTATCTATATACTTTGAACGCATAAAGTAACTAATAATATGGGTGTAGTATAGATACATAAGTACATTAGTTATAATATTAATATAGGAAAGTTGCATACTACTTATTATTATCCACCAATAATATAATGATATTATATATTATAGCTATGGAGTATTTTGTAACTAAACAGTATCATTTCCTATACTGTTATATACTGTCATCGCAAATTATACATATTATGGTGTTTATTATAGATTAATTCCGTTGATGTGTTATATTAATTTAATTTTAATTAGTTTCGTAATTAGTATGCAATCTGCAGTGGTGTACCAATTAAGTATTTAGTGTTATAGTATGTAGGTGCAATGGATTTGCGAGGTGGGTTTCATTTATTATATAAATAGCACCGGAGCCCACAAATCATGTTTTACATTGAAAACTCCGTAGTCCAGAAACCGTTGTACCATCTACTTTACTACCTAAATTCATTAATTTGTACAAAGTAGTAAAGTACCTCATGCTTATAATTACTTTTTCACAGTAAATACTGAAACTTAAATATCACTTGTTTTATACATTTATTATATGTGTATAACCTATATATATGGTGATAAAGGCCATACAGTATTGCATACATAATTGTAACATAGACACTGAACAATAATACCTACATTTTTCTGCGAATGATAAATAAACAAAAGAAAGCTTATTTTAGTATAATCTTAAAAAGCATTTGATGCAAATAAACTAAAATTAATGATAGATATTTGAAATACCTATATGTAGTAAAACATGTTTTATTTATAATTTTATTTACCTATACGATATAATCACAAAACAACATCGTCATTATCAAATAATCTAGTATAGGTATGTCTTATAAATTGTTAAAAATTACATTTGAAAAATAATAATCTGTGGGCGGAGACAAATAATATCCCCCCCCCTTGAATATAATATGTTATGTTTATATGTACGATATTGAATTAGTATAAACTATAAATGTATAGCTGTGACATCGGGTGAAAGGGGGAGCTACGCTCCCCCCCCCCATATTGACGATAGCGTGTTTATCTCCGACGAAGGTTCGCTTTTACAGTTTTACGGGAAGGGGGAAAAACTGTCAACCCATCGGTATGAGGGTCACATGCTGTTACCATGGATACTGTCGTCAGTCAAATGGCCGCCATCCCATACCGCCTCACCAATCATTCCTATTTGGGAGTTTTTCTTCTTCACATCTAATAGATTTTTTTCCGTTTGGCATTGAATTAGAGTACAAAGCCGAGAAACGTTGTTAGGTTCTTTGTAACATTTTTTTTCGATGATTTCACACGTTTTTAACAAAAATACTATTCAAACTTCTATAAACATCAAAGTCAAAAGTTTAACAATAGCTACTATACAAGAAGCTCAAAATTCACATATAACTTTAAAACTTATAAAACTTACAATATTGTTAAAACAATAATAAATAATAAGCATAATAACCAAAAACGAATAGTCGACAAGCTTAAAAAATACGAATAACTAATAACTATAATATTATTGAACAAATTGTTATTATAGTTGAAAACAACAATGTGGTTATTTCATTAATTACGATGAATAAAGTCAAAAAAAAATGTACTATTATTATAATTACTTACGGCTTTTACTTCACAAATTGTGTACTTATTAATAATAATATACTATGTATAGGCTCTAACTCTCTAAGTCGTTTACACAATAAGAGATGTTTAAAAAATGTTATGTAAAAAACTCAAAAAGACACCATTACGTAAATAATTTGAGATATTTCTAGATGCTTTTACGATTTTATTTACAACTGTTACTGTAATACACTATGTATTTTTAAACAACAATACAAAAAAGTGTATTTAGAATCGTAGCTATTCTATCTACACACAACTATTCATTTATTATTTTAATAAACGCTTGTAAAGCGACCAAATAGTAACTACATTATTAATTGATATAAGTACTGACTTATACATAATGCAGACCAACCACCAACATAAAATTATTGAAATAATAAAGTATATTGGCGCAGTTATACTGTTCTGTTTTAGAATAGTTATAAATTAAAATAATTGAAAAAATAATAATTTATTATTAAATTATCATTAATCATTATACTTATGAGTCATTACTTATCTCAATATGCATTCCCCGAGTACCTCTTATTAGCTTACTTCAGTAAAATCTATTCTCACATATTACATACTATTTTGTAAACGCACTTACATTCTGTAACTGAAGTTACTTTGTTTGGTAAAAAAATGTTTTATTAAATATTTCTTTCAATACTTTCTTCAGGTTTATCTTCTGTAGGAAAATCATCGTCGTATTTGCCATCTTCCATATCAGATTCATTTAGATCGTCATCTAAATCAGGTATGTATTTAATTTATTCGCATTAACGTTAATTTCATTAGTAATGGTTTTGTTTTTAAATAATTAAAAAAATAATTTCATAATTTTAATTTCTATATTTAAATAATTATAAACATTGGTTAAGAGGGTAATATTAAGAAATTAAGAAATGTAATTATACAATTTACCCAATTAACTAAGAGTGCCCATAAATCGTAACCTACCATCTAACTAATAATAGTTGATACTATTAATATTGTTATTATTATTATTAAATATTACAGTATCATTCTTATCATTTGTATCATTTGTATGTTTAAATATACATAACTAGTATTATTAAGTTTGAAAACCAGTTCATAAATAGATACATTGACTATATAAAGTATAAGTATAAGTTAGTATATAGACACATAGTATATACCTACAAAATACCAAATTCTGTACTCCACAAAATTACTTAAAATAAGTTGAACATTTTCTCCTAATGGCTAAAATACAGAATAATTTACTCTATTTACTATACATATATTATTACAACAAATCTTTATTTTATATATTTTGAACTTTGTGTATAAACTTTGTATACAATCACAAGCAATGAATCTTTTTTTTATATTCTCATGTTAAGAATATCTCGTAGAACACAATTATATTTAATTAATTTTCAACCATACTGGGGACACTTACACGTGAGCATATTTAAAAAACTTCAAAAAAGATGATAAAATAAGTAAACTAAAACGGTGATTGGATGGATTATCATTGTTTGTCCCAAACTTCAACAGTATAATGTATATAATGTTTATAAACATGGGCGATCCTATGCTCCTGAAGTTAGAGCGAATTTACTGAATTTACAACTTATCTACCCACATTTTTACAATTCCTTAGAGCGCAGATTATTTTTCGTACAACTACTCGTTTGAACACAAAATGTATACAAGATAGTAATAGGTATAGAAATCAGTAGATACATATTCTAATTATTAAAATGCCCCTGGAAAGCTTCAAGTTCACTTCGTTGTAGTTGATAGTTGGTTCATCATATTTTGGCTTTCCAGCCTTCAGAGATGGATTTAAGTTTTAATCTGGTAAAATATTTAGGTAATATACATATAATAACATAATCAGAGAAGTATAATCCATCAAGGCAATAGCAATTGAATTTACAAAATATGTTATCTTTATTTCTCCTGTGATAATGAACTATTAATTTGTATCCAAGACAAAATCAATATTATACAAAATGCAATTTTCTATTGGGGATAAACCTTATCATTGAATAAAGAAAATTGAATTTTATAATTTATCAATAGTAGTAGGTACTTAACTGATTTTTCTATTATTAATACGGTTGGTCGATCAAATTTTTGTCAAAATCATGGCACATGTTACCTATATAATAATAGTTGATATAATATTATATATATTCTTATTATACAATTAATTATTATTAGTTATTGTATTAGTTATTAGCAGATATTCTTGTTATCAACTTATTAAAAGTCAATAGCAAATACCAATGTAAATATTATTCAACAGTATGAATAAAGATCATGATACAAATGCGACTTAAATTTTATCTAAAAATTATACTCTCTACAGTTAATATTTTTTTCAATTACACAGAATAACTAAAATTGTTGGAAGCAAAATCATTATTCTTCGTTTAAATATCCGATTTTGTCAAAATTTGAACTAGACATTTCTATTAAAAATTGTAAATTGCTGTAGTGCTGTACGAATAACTTATGAGTTATGAGCTATTTATCAATAACATTTACAAGTTTTTCAACTTACAAACAAAACGTTTATCAACATGTCCAAAAAATACTAGTAGAAATATTTTATTAGACATTTTAAGGTTCGGCTGTTTTTTATTTTTGAATTTTAATATAGATAAACAAAAACTATTTTGTCAAAAACAAAAATTTACATAAACTTTCCTGTTTTTCTAGATCCTTTTTCGTCCCAGCTATTTTTAAAAACTGGGACTCCTTAAACTTGAAAATTTAAATTATTTTGTACTTTTAGTAATGTTTTAGTAGGTATGTAAAGTTATAATAAACATTAACTTATCTTATCTAGTAGAGAAAATTTCAAAATTAAAATATGTGCTCTTAAACATAATTATGTATATTGTATATAATATATTTGATACGCATGTAGTGTAATGCAAACTGTACAGTGCGTCTGTGTAGCTATACTTGTATGACATTTTTAAGAAAATAGGTGTAGAATCGACTACATTCGTCATTCACTCAACTTTTTTGATTGGTTTAAAGTAAGATTTATGAGTGGTATTTACTCATTTGTATATACTTAAAATTACAGGGTTACAGAAACACGCGAGAAAAAAATTGCCCTTATTATTCCACCGACAGCCCCAGCAGGCCGAATATACATTAATATAATCGAAATATATAGGCAGTTTTCTGTAGGTATAATAATATAATAGTGGTGAAAAAATAAACATTGATTATCGTGTTTACTTCGGTACCTACCTATACTCGAACGGGTGTTGGCGTGGTGGAGTTTGACTGTAGAGCGTATATACATAGCGTGACTGACATCCCTTTTTCGCAATAAACCGTATATCCAAGCCGAGGTGTCTCTTCGTGACAGTCATCGAGTCGAACAATGCAATATAAAATTTCACATAGGCGAGTCTGTATATCATAGTGGGAGGGGGCCACAGTTAACTCGGTTATGATTAATGGCCCCGGCCCCCTCGCCAAACGACTGCAGTCCATCCCTATTAGCAATAAATAAAAATATTATATACATTTTTATTTTTATTTTTTTTTGTTTACCCAGAGCGCTTTGTCTCGAAGCTTTCATTCGTATCCACCCTTCACCCTTCACCACGCACACGTTAACCTCGGCACCATAAAACATTTGACTCAAGATATGTAATCGAACCCGAGAAAACCCACCAACTAGTAAATAATGGTAGTTTTATTTATTTTTCTAATAGTGCACCACCAGCTACGGGCGGGAAATTGAGCTCACACGTTTAGTCATATTTTATATTTACCTAGCCAATACACGTTCAATATTCACAGCTCATATGTTCATAATTAATCAATTTCTTCAATCCGTGTTAAATGTATAAATGTAATATTAATAAATTGTATCAATTATCCCTGGAATCCATACAGTTTTTTCTTTTAACTATTGAATTAAAAAAATATATATAAAAGAAAACAATATTGTGCGTATTACGCACAGTACAACTAATAATTATCTTAATTATATGGTAAACTATATTTCAAAAATGATGGTGAAATTAAAATTGTTATAATGATGTTTAAAATATACATTTTCAACAACTGAGACTCGAACTTTGGAAAGTTATTATTTGAAACACGTGCAGTACTCCATTGTCGCAAATCACAACGATAATATACGTCACCCCTCTATAGTTGAACGTTATTTTACATAATAAAGAGAATTTATGACAATAATAATTATAATTGTTACTAGTGAATTAAATCGAAGTGCGTACGTATGGTAGTATGGTTACTTTTGTCTGTCGTCGATACCATATCACATGTCGTTTCTCTGCTACCACCCACCACCCACACCCCGCAATGTTATACAGTCTTTGAATACGCTCACTCTTGCCCACTATCTGCCCCCGACTCCTTCGGCACCCCACACCAAATACAGCGCCCACTCGCCGACTGCCGCGACGACGAGTTTTCGAACATGACTAATCTCTATGGGTTTCCGTTTCGGAATGGAAAGTCGGCGGCGTACGGTTTCCTGCCGTACGCACGGCCCGAAATAATAGCCCCAGTCCACACGCGTCGTGGCCTTTGTCAATTAAAGGCCCTTTCGGTCCATTTCACCAGTGGACGACCGCCTTTAACGAGCGACCCTTTCACTCTGTCCCGCAACTCGACCATTGTTTGTTTATGATTAAAACCAAACGGGCCAGAAAAAAATACGCGCATAATAATAATAAAAAAAAATACTAATGTACACAATAGCGTTTTTATACGGAACATCTCACATGACATTGCAATAATTTTTCATTTTTATGACGACCAACGGCGATGTACCGACGTGACTATAATAATATTATCATTAATATGTCGAATTTTATACTTATTTTCATCAACTGAAATTCTCTTTTTATTCGCATTGTATTATATTTCTATCCTTTATAGGTAAGTAGAGGTACCGATCTTAAAATTTAGGCTGAAAAATATCAAAATGTTCGATAAAATTAATTGGAACCCTATTTGACACTATATTAATCTAATATATTATAAGTCTGTCTACTTTTATTAAGTTGAATATTATTATTTGGTGTACCTACCTACCTATCTATCGTAATATAAAATTGTAAGATTATGATTTATAAAAGACATATTTTATTCTTCTATTGTAAACTGTATTTTTACAACTGTACATTATGTTATTCCACTAGCCATTCGCTTAATAAAAACTGTTTAACATAAACTGCAATAACGAGTATTGTAATTTATAATATATGAATGTTAAAAATGCAATACAAAATATGTTAAAGTATAATTAAGTAAATATATCATATTGTGTATTTATACTTACACCTTACTACTAGATGAGTAGGTGCCTAGTGAGAAATATATACCTTTATTTGACTCAACTTTATAACATGTGTTTATGTATTAATTTAAAATTATTTGCACCTGGCATAGATTTCATAAAAACGCTTAATGATACTATACGTCTCTAATCGCTATAGCTTGGTTCCCCTATATCTAAGTAACATAGGTGAATTTAATAATAAACCAAAGTGTTCGTTGTAGGAACTAATCACCCCTAACATCAATTCATTATTATAGTGTATACCGCTTTGTGGCCATCACCTGTCTATACATCTGACGGCCTAATAAGTCTAATTTCAATTTATATTATGTTCATTGTTTAATCCCATTATGGCACTATTTCTCATGGGCCATGGCTAGTACATAAAATCATCATATTTAGATGACTGATTAGTAAACTAATGAATATATTCTAACATGACGTTGAATTAATTAAATTAAAGAAATAGAAATTAATTAGAAATATTTAGGTCCTTAGTTTCATGATATAATTAATTATTAGGTAGGTATACATTAGCTATATCGATTTATCACAAACATGGCTACATGATTTTCTATAGAAATGAAGACGATTAAAATCTGAAATAGCATAATTGAACTATTTTTGCAAATTTAATAAATTCTAAGCAATAATTTTTTTTTAACAATAAATAATGTAAACAGAATGTCGGCTAATAGGCATACTAGGTATCTATTTGTTTTCTTGCTGTAACCCACGCAAGACACGTATCATACATCTTAACAAATTCTTAACTTTAAATTTGATTTTGGGTAAATTGAAAATTCACTCTAATTGTAAAGCCATCAACACAACTACACAAGGTTAGTTCTGCTGAACGCAAATAAACTATATGGCGAGTGAGAAAACAGATAGTATGTTGACATCTTAGATCATATACAATATGATAGTATATTACTATCGAACTATTTAAGGTTAAGTAAGTATTATTAATATTAAGTAATAACACAAATATTTAAATTTTAAATCTCATATTTTATAATGTTCATAATATTAATAAAAGTATACTATAGATTTCATTGTTAATTTTATAATATTGTTATTTGATAGATCGAACGGTGAATAGTAGTTCCGTTCATACTCATCAAATATATACTCTTCTAAACCTACTTCAATTTTTTCGTCACTTTGTCAGTATTCTTATTTTAATTATTTTGAGAGACCAAAGTTCAGGAATATTGAATAACAGAGCGCGCTAGGATATTGAGTTTTTCGCCGATCGATATAATTCTGATGGGGTGAAAAAAAGGGAAAGGAAATATTGGTCACATAGAGGGCAGTAGTCTGTCTAAAAATTAATACCACTGCTGGTAAACTATAATTAACGATTTTTTTTATTAATATATACGATATACCTACATTATGTCTACATAGCGCATGATAATTGAACATTGTATTATTAATAATTGTATTTTAAATAAATTAAAAATATGATTGTAACCGGACTTTGCTAGTCCTGCTAGCTGGCCTACTATATTATAATGTTTACGGTACGTTTTTGCAGTTGTTTCAAATACAATTATACAAATTATTAGAACACATACATATTCCAGGTAGCATAAACAATTGGTTCAGCCAATGATTCAGTAAATTGAATGAACCAATCATGGACCTCTAAATTGTATATAAGTGTCAATTAGCTCACTATAATATTGATTCATTGAATGTTTAGTGATTGCTTATGCGATCCATCAAATATCAATAATATTATATAATAACATAGTTTTATGTTTTTCGAATAAAATAATTGCTATTGGATGTACCTACTGCAATACTTTATATCCAGAGCTGCACCTTTGTAGGATTTTGGTTAGACCTCGGTTAATGACTTTATATAGCGAGTTCCCTAATTGGATCCTAGGATTTTCGGATGATTAGTTTGATTCAAGCTTTCAACTAATCATTAGTTACATACTTCGAATCATCAAAAATATTAATAGGTAATAACTATTTGTAATCGTGCTTTCCTATAATCCTTTTCTTGTGACACTGTGTTTTCATTAAAATTATTTTATGTTGCACATTTATAACTAGGTATATAATTTAATTTAAAAACATATCGTGGTTAAAATATTAAAATATTTAAAATAATAAATTTTGGTATATGTTTGCTGCCATTAGCTTATATGGATCGATCACAAGTCGTCCTGTCTGTAAAAGTTTTGAAAAGGGTTATAAATTGTTTATACTCATGATGAATATATCTGTAAATTAATTTATAAAATGTATATTTTTATTAATTATTTTAAATCAAATGTACTACGAATTATCAATCAAATATTAACTTTTAACCTTTACTTTAATAATAATTTTAAACACTAAGTATAGTATAATTATCACAGCTTTTATCCTTTTATATACCTATATATCAATAGCTTATATTATATTACATTGCTATACAGTATATAATGTAAATACATTTCATTATGCATGATTTTATAAATCCACACAGCCACACAAAGAAAATAATGATTATACAGTAAATATTATTAATTTATCAATTTTATAAGACCCGACACAGTGTTGTTTTTGTATGCATATTCGCTTAGGTTTCTTACCATTGAGTGAAAACATCTATTTTGAAACTATATTATTCCCCCTTCATTACACAGTCAAAGACAAAAAAAAGGTAATAACTTACATAAACATCACCATTTGTGTCCCTAATTTGAAATTTCTGAAACAAACGTAAAATCGTAAATAATATATATTTTTTTTTTTTTTTATTGATCTTAAGCTTCGGCAACTGAGGCCATTAGCTGTAGTAGGATTTGTATTGTAGGTTTGTTTGTATTGTATATTTTGGGACGGTAGGGGGGAACACGTGTGTGTTGGTTTTTGGCAGAATTTCGAATGGGGCACCCGTAGGTTTCTGTCATGCCCCGGGGGTGGGGGATGGCAGCACTTGTTCTCCGGTCACCGCGACTTGTCCGGAGAAAAATGCCGCTCGGTAGCGGAGGATCGAACCACGACCGGCTGCGTCGCAGCGGACGCGTCAGACCACTCGGTCACCTCATCCCAATATATATTTTTATAGGTACATATTTATTTTTATATGTATATTTAATTATAGATTGAATTCAATGTAGGTAGATAAATACCTAAATATACAATTGTAAAGGTACGTTTTTAATAATTATCACATAATAATCATGATCATTATAAACCTATCTCCTATATACAATTTAGTTATGTTAATTATTTCTTTGTAAGGACATATGATGATTTTAAAAACTAGTAGGTACATATTCGAGTTAATGAATTACACCAATTTTGTTGAAAACACCATAAAATTGAACTTTTATTAAATTAAATTTAAAAAGGTTTTCATATTACATTTTTGTATTTCTTTTTGTACCTAATAGTACAAAAAATACACAATAATTTAAAATATTTTGGAGACGTTCCCGATGATAATAAGTTAAAACATAATTTCAACGGAAAAAATAACTACGGCCTATCATTATATTTGTTCAAATATTACATGCGGCGGCGACCCTTTAGAAAATTAATAATGCTCCTCTGAGTGGCATGTTGAATGTTACAAAATCAGATAAAAAATAAGCGTGCGGTTACAAGCGTGTTGCCCGCTTTTGCGATATGCGTTCTCCGCGTTACCTTATCGTTTCCTGTTCTCGACACTGCACGTGGACGACAACCGTATCAATACACGGTTTTTGGTGCACCCTAGTTTTGGCCCTATACCGTATCTTTGCTGACAATAATTGAGACATGACTCACAGATAATCCGACAAAAAAAAATATATTATATGACACATAAATCTCATATTTGAATATTGTATAGAACGAGATAGGTACATACCTACAAATGATCAAAATATGTAATTACCAATTATCTAATAAATATTTGTATTTATTAAAGAAGGTAAACTATAATTTATATTACTATAAAATACAAATGCTTTAAATATATATTATTTAAAATATTGTAATTGGATAGAGTGCCTTCCATATATTTTCTCTTCACCCACCCATAATCAACCCAACGTATCAAACTAGCCCATCGTACACACTTGCAAAATTGCAACAACGATAAATAGTTATTTAATACATTATGTTTTAAAAAAATTTAGCTTAAAAAAAATTGTTACATATAATTATGTATATAAAAATTTAAAAAATGATCTTTATTTGTATGTAGAATAGGGAATCGAATACATTAATATATCATAAATAGTTTTTAATTTGAATAGCGTAAGTACCTAAATATCTAAGACACTCGCACGCCGTTTCAAATAATTCCCACTTATTGTCCCACTAAATTTTTAATATTCACAAATACGTTGATATGTTTAATTTTTTTTTATCTGTAACAACCTAAATTATTGTTAATAATATATATAGTATAAACTCAGCTATAAATAGTCAACACTAGAAAATGATACCATCAAATTTGGCTGTTAGTTTTAACAATATAGTGAATAGTGATAGAGTATATTATTTATTAATTTATAGATCAGAAGATTCACTTCAGTTGTTAATATTATTACTAGCAAACCCGATAAACATAATATAAATATTGTTTTAGGCTTGACATTCAGAAATTTGGAACGATCAAAATTACGAATTGTCGTTTAAAAAAAATAATCATCATTTTAGTCTGATAAAATATGTCGTGTATTCACCACGTGGATCTATTATAGATTATTGTATGGTACAAGCATGCCACATGACTATAATACTAGGTATCGCTTCGTAGGTACTTAAAATATTATGTATTGGATTATAAATGCGTTGTACGCCGAAAAAAATTGTGTGTAACTGGCGACAAAGGGTTGATACAATAGTGTGAAGTATTTATTGTTTGAATGGGTATATATGAGCTAAGTACTACACAGTGGAAAACAATAGGCCGGCTTGTATACATGGGGTTTTTTCTTTCATGACCACCACGCACTATTTCTGACCATTTTTAAAGCCTTCCCCGACCAAGGCACTCTAAACGTATTTTGAAAGTAATTACACTTAATTACAGCACTATTTGGTCCACTTTTAAAGGTTCTTTTGTAGTCGCCATTCACCACCGTTGTTTCCTATATATGAACGGCATATAACCAACACCCATTTTCCCACTGGGAGGCAGTGTACTTGTTGGTACATCCGATCGGTTTTTATAAATTATTTTTCTACATAACGTGAAGGTTTTCGACTTTCGTTCTCAAACATAAAAACGTTAAATTAATTTTTTTTTAATGCGAAATATTACGACCAATAATAAGTGTACCTATATATATTATTTATCAGTTTAATATATATGTATTTAAAAATACGAGACGTGCTGATATTTTTTTTTGAAACATTTTGGTGACGATTACAATTTAATTATTATTTCCAAGTTATTATTTTTCAAAAAAGGTCATGCAAGTACATTGACAGGTTTAAATTAGGATGGGTTTTGGATCAGGGTGCAGTTAGTGAGGTTACTTCGACGAGAATTTTCAGATAATATCTGGATATATAAATAGTTTGGGTGTTTGATAGTTCCTAAGCCGAGACTTTATTATGAAAAGGCTTATTCTGAAATTTCAAATAAAAATTACTCGACCGCTGTATATTATTAAGAGAGAAACGGTCGATCGCGGCTCCTCGGCGACCCTCGATCGCCATGGCAACGCATCGATTGTGTCCGGGCGTTGGAACTATTCCAAATTACCTGCGGGGGACCTGAAATAATTATTTTTTATTATTGTTTTGCTTGGCTTGCCGTCCACACGAAGCAGTATAAAATTCATAAGATATCGATCAAGTTTGGTTACGCTGCGTATTTTTACATGTTCCTACCTATACATTATGATAATTTGTCTTTCAATACACGTTGGAATTGATGTGCAGAAATGGTAATTATTCAAAATACCTCGTCGATACGGTCATTTAAAAGGCCACTAGTATATAAATTATTTCCGATGTGAAACGCTGTGGTGATTTTCCCGTGTTGCAGGGGGCTAAGGGGTTATAGCAAAAATATGGAGAAAGTTACGATATCGATGTTACATGTTCAAATTTTAGTTAGCTTTTGTGTTCAATATATTTTTTATTATGATTTATGCAGCACAGCCGACACACTTGCAAGCATACGTGTATGAATCGGTCTGCGCATTACTACGCAATCATAATAAATAACGTATAAAGCACACCAATCAAAATATTTATATTGTCATGTCAGCTGCGCACAATATATTTTACACTAGTGTACGATCATATTCTATAAATCGTTCTACGACAGCTTTCACTGCAAATCATAGTAGGTAATGGACGAAAGGCGTTCTATGACAAATGCGAGGGGAAGGAGGATGTAATAGTGCTCCACAGCGTTTTCGTTTTTTTTTTATTCAAGTTCTAACCTCAACTTGCAGTTCTATGCATTACAATATGATATAGGTACGTACTACGTAAGTAATTAATAATTATTATTATTTTCGATACGATTCTAAGTTATTTTGCTGATCTCAACCCCACCCCCTCTCCACCCCACAACATCGACGTACGGGCATCGGGCTCGTAAAAAACCGACACCCTTCGACTACGCCGTGCGAACATAATTATTATAATATTATGTTATATATCATGAAGAAGATGTTCACATTGACCCGCGGCAAGGGCACAATATGCTCGACGTCAGACGGTGCAGCGGAGCGGAGCGTATATTTTATGGGCGACCACCCGCGTGCGTCGCATGACCATAGTGACAAAATCGGTTTTTACGAGAAGCACGCGCCCTGTTCTAGGGGGTGGGGGTGGTGGACGGGCGAAAACATATTGTGCAAATCGACAATGCACGCGCACGCGTGTGTGTAAATAATACAACATACAATAATAATAACAATAATAATATGTATATGTATAATAATAAACGATATATTTACTGGATCACGTGCTCGGCCACTTAACCGACCGAGTGTATCCGTTTCACCGATTTTCACACGGTGTCGGTACGCGCGCGCCGTTCCCCTCCCGCCGTAGCGTTACGACTACCCGCGGGGCGGTGGATTTTTTTCCCGTGTTTCTACCGTATTTATGCGCTCCCCCTCTCACGCCGGTGGACCTTGACGGCACGCTGCCCCGCTGCAGTTGACTCTCGATCGCCACCAACAATAAGCAGATAATTGGATGGAATGATAATGTGCAATAATATTATATTATAATAAAATATAAGAAAATGTTTTATTTTTCAATGCGCCGAAATCGCACACCCGATGAACACACACGTACACACACGGCACACACATAGTACGAATGTATACGCCGAAAACTATACCGTGAGACCTCGATGTACTGGAAAACGAGTGTTCAAGTTATTTTGTACATAAATCGATTATAGAAATTGGAAAAAAATTAACAGATTATTAGTGAAAAGGTTTTGTTTTAATCAAACGCGTAACACTTGTCTTACTGACATATATATATATATCACTGATAATTGATACAATTTAATGGTATATCGTATATATATTTATAACATAACCTAACCTATAGTGAACTGTACATTTATATAAATACTATATACGGTTGGTGGTTACAATAAAGAACTATTCCATTTGATTCCCGAAAAATGTACAGTATAAAATTAACTTTAGTTTCACCTGGCTGCAAGTTTAACGATTTCAGGCAATTTTTATTTTCTACAGGATTTCATCTAAATCACACGCGTAAAAGAAAACGGAGAAATACCTATAGAGTCGGAAGCTTTTAAGAATAGTTTTTATTCCGGACCAAAAGACGAATATAAAATTAGCGTCGTGATGTCTGAAGGAGCATATAGTGCTCTTTAAAGGATCAAATGGCTTGGAATGAAATCGCGAACCCCAATACACGAAAATAAAAGGCACTATAATTTGTTCCTCCCTTCCTACACCATGACAGTCGCTATTGCCACGGGTCGCCGCCAGTGAACAACATAATTTTTGCATCAGTAGACTTTTTTCACATCAAAATATTTTATTTCACCCAGTGCCCATATTCTTTTTGATAAACGTATTTACTAGCCCGTGACAAATTTTATTATTAGTCAAATTTTTTATACATTTATGGTTTTATGTCATACAACAGCATTTTTTCACTAAAATATTCATCGTTTTATAATACGAAAAATATTTATTCATATTTACTATAAAAACCTACGCTTTAGAAACAATATTTTTTTTTTGAAACAAGAAAAGAAATAATACAATACTGTAAGATTATAATAATATCGATAGAATATGCAATTGTATTTAAACCTAGAGATACATAAATTCTTATTAAACTTCAAAAATCACAATAATAGTATTTTAAATTAATAATAATGTGAACAAACTTATTTTATTTGCAAAAAGAGAAAAATGTTTATGTTTTTTGCTCTAAAATCATTAAATACACAGTGATTCGCCAAGAATGCTCAACCCATTTTCTCCTTAGATATTGAATTTATTTAAACTATGATTTTAATAGATTTTCAATTAAAGGAGTATTCTGTAACAACACCGACATCTTCTTTTCAAACAAGAATCGTCTTTTTTCCTATTAATTCATATCGATTTTTTTTTTTTTAATATTGATGTATGGACATTGGACATGATTGGTGAATCACGCTGTATAATAGGCTTTTATTCGGTGAAATTATTTTAATTTAAATGAATTTAATTAATTTTTCTAATACAATATATAAACATTTTATCGGATTCATTATAATACAAATTATTTGATTAAAAATTTGCTTTTCATTTATCGTAGAACGGTAATAAGAATGAAAATAATTATAAGAAAAAATCGTTTATTATATTTATAAAAGCGAAAAAACTGCGTACATTATAATTTATAATGGTAATAAAGCGAGAATTAATAACTGTTATCCAATTCTTCATATAAGTCGTAACCAAAAATATATTTCCTAATTATTATAATATGTTTATATAAATAAAATCATTTAATTACCTTGTAGATTTATATTAAATTATAATTGTATTATACTATTATCAAACTTAATTTAATGTAATACCAATTGTATAGAAATTATTATTTTTTTATTTAAATTATTTTGTAACAATTTCTATTTAACATAAAAAAAAATATATCATTGATAGATGACCGTAAAATTCTTATTAACCAAACATTTATTTTTAGTGAAATATTAATGATTTTAAAAAAAAGGTGTATTATATTAATATGTATATTTTTTTTTAATACATGTGCTTATTAACATATTACCTTATGTTATACGACGCGATTACAAATTGGATTTAGATATTAAGCTAATTTACCTACATTTAGAATAAGTATACATTATAGTTCATCTTGAAGTTTTTCATTTTCCTATACTAAATACTACCTAACATTTATTTTTTTTTTAATTAAGTTATGATGAAATTGAATTATTTGTTTGAGTTACATGTTAATGATATTATAATTTTTTAATTATTATCGGCGCAAAAGATGAATCTCTAGAGTCTAGATAATACTTGGAATATTTTATTTTTTTTATTGTTATTATTGTGAGTTGTGATAAACATGCCAGCATATTATATAATATGAAATATTGAAATTGAATGGGTGTGGATGGATATCCATTTGCTTGGTTAGAAAAAATAATGCTTCATTCATAATTTTAAGGGCTGTGTATCTACTTATGTATAACGGACGTGTACCTGAGTGGAAAATGTAAGGGTGATCGATACTGTCAAAAAAACATTATTAGTACCGCATATACATATGAATAAATTTGGTTACTAAACATAAAAAGCTGTTGGCAGATATAATTTTTAATTATTTAAATATTATGCAATCTTCAACTGACCGTGACCGTAGCTCGTGCTAGAATAGAATGAGTGTACGTAAGGGTCGCCTAGTTGCAACGATGATGCAAATTAGCGAACCGTGGAGTAGAAAACTAAGTCATTTATTATTGACAATGTGTTCAATGAACATGGTGTGAATATAAGACAACATTATGATATACAAACGTATCTATTACAAAACCAAGACCGGTCGATGAAATAATATTATATAGAAATAACGCAGGGATATCTAAGAAATTGAATAATATATCAGAGCCAATATTATATTATACAGACATATTACCAGCGTTTGAAAAAAAGGACGAAACAGAATATAACCCACACTATTAGTATATTGCATCTATGCGTAGGTGTCAACTGCAGTATTTAATATAAATAAATATTATGAATATTTCTTGTCTTAAATTACCAATTACTATGTATTAAAATATGAGAAAGTGAAGAGCCGATTAGGTTCTTACACTTGTGCCAAGTATGATAGAAAGAATGTCCAAGCCATTTAAAGCACTTGAGGTAGTGTTCCGGTGTTTGTATATTGAAACTAAACGTATTCTACTGCTAGGTACTAGCTATAGCTGTATGCAAGGCAATAAGTAGCCAGCAAAAGATTTTTTTTTGGGGGGCGGGGATCTGAACTCTAACCCCTCTAGTTACGACCTTTTATAATGCCTATGTTACCCGGCTCTGCCCAGGCGTTAGTCTATCTTTCTATAGTTTTCTTTTTTTCTTCAGTTGAAATATTATATTATACAAATCCTTATGAACACAATAGTTAGAATACCAAATAAGTAAAGATTACTTTTGTCATTTTGCACTTCTTAATTCTGTACATATATTGATTTAAACATAAAAATACTGGTTACCGATTCAGCGAATGCTGAAAAGCTAACTTAAATTCAATATCGTTCGAATGATAGTCCTTTTTTATGTATATTTACATCAAAAATATGTACAGAATTAAGAAGTCCCAAATCTTAAGAGTACCTAATACCTAATCATCCTAATACATTATGTTCATAAGTATTTGATTTTAAGATTTAACAATCCGCAGTCCTCACTGTTTTTGATCTCTGTGTTTTATTAGTCAGAATATCATTTTTTTTTTAAATTATACAAATTACGCGATTCCCACCTGTTTGTAACTTAGGCGTATTTATTTTCAATAAAAAAGCGACGTCTACGAAGAGATTCCGATTTATTATTAACTGCATTCCATAGCTCAACATCTGGTAGAGTTTAAAAAAAATAAATTATATAAACGGAACAATATTATCCCTGATTTCTCTGATTTAAGACTATACAATATGTGTCCTAAATGTGTATTAGAACAAATACTTTTTTGTCAAAATCGTTGTAAAACGTCGACGTGCTAATATTGTATAATATGAATGTGAACAGTGACACATTGTGAACACATTCAACTAGGTAAGAAATCGGAAATAATGTATTGTAATTTAACGTGCGCTATATTCACATCGTGTTTATATTAAATGATTTCCTGAAAAAATATTTATACTAATGAAATCTGTTAGGTGTGACTAGAAAATAAATTCACCAACAATGGGGAAAAAATGCTATGTGGTTCTAATTAAAGTAGAAGGAAACGTTAATGGAAAAGACGATAAGAATAAACGTCGGAAGGAAGGAAGGAAGGAAGGAAGGAAGGAAGGAAGGAAGGAAGGAAGGAAGGAAAGAATGCCTGAACGTACTTAGTTATTAGCCGACACGGATGAGGACGGGGTGAAAAAAATTCAGAACGGGGGAGTGCATAGTGAAATGTTGGATGGATGGACGGGAACGGCAGCAAACACGGCACGTATGTTTTCTCCTCAACCCTCCCCACTCCCTCGCCGACTGCTACCCCTATATATACCCTGCTTTCGGTTTCCACGTCGCAATATCCTATCCGACCAATCCGGAAGTACTCGAGGGGAGTGATTTGTCGTGGGCGCCGGTGCCCGATTGGTCGTCATCGATTTTTCCGACGCCGCGCCCCACGCGAGTCCACCGTCGTCGCGAGAGCGGCTCCCTTACGCGGCGCGCTGGCGATACCTCGACTCTGCCAGCGGGTCAGTTGTACTATCGCGTCTGGTCTGATATCATTCTCTCTCGATCGTACGTCACCACACCACCGAGGTATTTCACACTCACACACACACTAATATAGGCACATATACACCGACGTTACAGATATATATATATATACTTATATGTATAAAGTGACACACGTGTACCATTCGATTAGAATAAAATATAATATACATATATAATAACAGAAATACTCCGTTTCGGTTTAATCGAGATCGACCTTTGGCACACACTCTATACGTATGGCACCGTCAGAAATAACCGTAACGATCGGGTGAACGATCTACCGCTGAATTATGTTGGACATCAAAACATCGGATTACCTGAGCAGAAATGGGACGTTTCCCAACTTATCAATGATTTTTGCCGGTACGTGTTTAAATAAATATTCTTAGTGACAACAGCATATTCTTTAATTTATTTTAACTCAATAACTACAGTATTTCCTAGGTACGAGTTTTGTTTGTTTCAAATCAACAATATTTCGACTAAAATCGAATCTTTAATTATTTCATATCTTATAATTATTAGGTACTTATTGTAGTTATAGCATATTATATGACTTCGTTTATTAATAATTGGTGTGTTATATTATAGTTATTAATATTTTGAAATTTCATCTTCTATGTTTTTTAAGTTCATATTATTAGATTATCATTGACATTATTAAATAATAAATATTTTAAACTCTTCCACTTACAACCACATGTAACCTACTTATATAATGTCACATTTCTTAATGTTACATTGATTCTCTTGTAGCTTTATAATTGAAGTCTGTAACCAATATAAATAAATAATTACAAACTGTTAACACTCTCTACACATCGTTTTAGATCTATGGTGTATACTTGCTAAAATAGTGACCTAGAGTATCTGGGTACGTTTTATTAATGTAAAATTATAGTAATAAATTATGACAAAAAAATAAAAATCTTAAATAAACCTCTAGTTAGTCTTTCTGCCGTATAGTAAGATTCGAGTGTATCTACGTCATCAGATTTGGTCGCTGTTATCGTTATGAATATGTTAAATTTTAATTCAGTGATAATTAATTGCATATGTAAGACGGTTCAAAGCGAATAAGGTCTATCAGCCTATATTTCCAAGGATGTTATTTATTAATATTATACTATTGGTATTTTATTTTTCTATTGAGTATTGACAAATAATGCGGTAAATTAGTCTGACTTTTTCCAAAATCATCAAGTATATAAATTATAGTATAATCATTGTTATAACTTATAATATTATTTCGTTTATTATACACGATTTGTAATCAACTTATTAGTTAATACTGATGGACCACAAAATTGTGTGAATAGGTTAATGATATTAAATAATTAATAGGCAATGTTGAATAGGTTGAATTGTGAATAGCAAATAAGATTACAGGAAAAAACTTTCCATTCCCTTCCTATGCAAATAGTATAATTTAAATTGAAACAAAATAACTTAAATCGTTAATTTTTGATTAAATATCCAATGTCGTTAAAAATTTTCAAGTTTAAATGTCTATTAAAAAAAACTGTATACCTATATATATTGTTGATATTTTAAATGTGTGTAAGAACAACTTATATTGAACCTTCTATTACGTTTCGAGCTTTTTTACCAAAAAAAAAAAAATTGTAATAAATAATATTTGATTTTTATACAGATTGTACAAATAAAAATAAATATGACAAAAAAAAAAAAAATAAATAATATTTATCGTTAAAAAAAAACAATTTCAAATGTGTGTAAATATCCTCAAATGCCTAAATAGCTTTAAATTATTATACATTTTACGAAAATAATATGATGTATAAAAAATGTATACTAAGAAAAAATTTCAAATCATTACACTTCTTTGTTTCATAAGTCACAACACAAAAACATAATTTATTTGGTCAAAAACTGATGATGTTGCATAAATATTCCAGTTTTTCTATAATTTATTTTTGGTTTGTCCCGATCACTTTTAATTCAGCTGAAAGTTTTTTACTTTTGACTCCTCAAAGTACTCTTTAAATTGAAGTTCCTACCAAAAACCATTACCAAAGTTGAAGACTAAAGTTTTAACTGCTCCTGAAGGTTACGTTAGTCATGTTTATCATTAGAAAACCAATTCATACATCTCTCAGCATAGAATCTTAGACAAAGCTGCGTACAAAAGTATTTATCCAATAATCTTTAATACATATATGAGCTTATAAATTGTTTCCAATATCATGGAATTAAATAAGTCATATGATAAAAACAAATATAAATGATAATTAAGATTTACAACACTTATTTAAAACGTAGGTACATAAACCTACTTAATGGTCAATATTAAAATATATCTCAAACTTTAAACAAGTTAACAATATATAATACATTATGATAAACTGTTAAGTTATAACTAATCAAATAAGTTTTTAAATAACTTAATGTTTAGAATTAGGTATAGCTTTCATTAGGATGTAAAATATGCTAAGGTTGTATATTAATTATTAATCCAAGGTATTATAAAATATTATAATCGTATAATAATACAAACGCATGAAAATTATCTTCTACACTCATGTGTAGCGAAATTGCATATCTCTTTCGCCGACCAAAATTAATTATTTCATTATTCATTATTTATTAATTTATTATTATTCTATTAATGGTATTTACCTATAACTTTCTTAACATTCCTTACTACTATAATAAGTGTTATTGATCATTTAAACAAACATTTAACCATATCTTTTCATAATTTAAATCTTAAATTCCGCTTCAAATATATCATTTTTGAGGTAAAGTCTTGGGGATGGGTATTTGGGGATGTCAGAAAATGAATATGAATTGTGTTCGTAAAATCAGTGTTTTTTTTAGTTGATATTATAATTACTTTCACTAATTATCTATGCAAATTTGGCTTCAAAACTGTACAAAAATGAACGACAGAATAGTAAACACTCCGTACCTACTAAAACATGACATATTTCTATTTGCTATATGGACGTATCATAAATAATAATATGCTAATTATATTACATATTAAGTACATATTAAGTATGGATAAAGATAGTGTATAAAAAATATTTAATTACTTATTTCCTTATTTCCTTTTCAAAAATAATGAGAAAAAGTCTGAAAAACCTGAACAGAAGTTGTACAAATGTATGTAATAGTACATGGCGTTTAATATACATATTTAACATTGTCACTTTCTCATAATGAAAGATTAAGGCCTATTCAACAATCAGCGTTTGATTATATTTTATTAGTTTTAAATTTGAATTTAAAAAAAAAATACATAGTGCTTAATAAAACAAGTTAAATAATTAAAAGTATTCATAACATAAATTAACTTTAGAACAATATTATATTATTTATTATGTTGCATTATGATCAATTATACTAAAATATATGTAATTAAATATTGTTTTAGATACCCACTATAAAGGATCATGGAGTACACATTCATCAGGGCAAACACAAGGTGTGTATTTAAAGTTAATTTTTACAAAATAATCAAATACTTTATACAAACTTTATATAAATAAGACTGAATTACTTATACATTGATTATTGATAATAAAATCAGATCATTTACTATTTTTCTAGCTATTAATTTATTAAAATTATTGTGATTAAGTATCTTTGTTTTTTAACATGTATAACAATAATTATTTGATTTCCTATTTTTGTATTCTATTAAACTTAAATAATAATTGAAAGGTAACAAATAATAACAACAAAACTAGAAAAATTGCTTAAGGAAAAAATGTTGTCCATACACAGGTTGTTCTTCTTGAATTTCAATATAATTATTAATTAATATTAAATTATGCAAATAAATAAATTACGTAACTTATTAAAACGTTATTTGTTGTATTAGTGTTCACAAAAATTGAGTATTTTGTAAAATGAATTTTATTCAATTATAAAATTGTACCTATACCTAGATAAATTTTATGAAATAGTAGTATAGATTATTATTTAATTATGATGAAAAATCAATAATGATAACAATATCATCGTGCAAAATAAACCTGGAGTTCAAGAACATATCTATACACAATACAGATAACATGAATATGGTAGACTATTTGAAAAGAACATTTCGTTAAAAACATTAAAAGGGGAAAAAAGTTATCCTAAATAAACACATGGCATGATTGTCACGTTGTCCAGCAAAATCAATAATCATAAAAAAGACCTTACCTTTTGATCGTCGACTAAACATATATTCCCTGCTTTTTTCCATCCCAATCAAGTCAACAATTTTAGGGGTGAAAAGGTCTAGTATAACAAATGCGCTTGATCACGTGCGAACACTATCAAAATGTTATCGTCTGAGCCGTTTCGGACAGACAATCAAATAACATCCGCATGGATGAGCAATTCTTCTTGCATGTAAAGTAGATGTTATCCATTTATTTTTTTTTGTCGTTACTCTCTTTCTTTCTCTCTCTCTCTCTCTTCTCTCTCTCACTGAATAGGATTATCATAAAGCAACTTAATAGTATAAAAAACAAAAAAAAAAAATTGAAAAAAGTTAAATATACTAATTTTTAAAATATTAATCAATTTATTAAAAGTATGAAGTTCTTTCTTTCAATAATTCGCAAATATCTTTCTGTAAGTTTTAGTGATACTCGTTATAGTAAAATACTGCAAATTCGTAAAAAGATTAATTCCTGTACTTTTATGTATTTTAACCTTTTTGAGAATTATTTACGTATTCGTATATTACTTTCGTGTTGTATTGGCCATACTTACAATAAGCGGTAGTATCTATATAGACATAAATGTATACCTACCTGTTAAAATAAAACAATATTTTTTTTATATATAATGTTTACAATAAGTACAAAAAGTAAATTTGAGGTAGAATGTTGGAATAAATAGAACACGAGTCAATTACATCAGTTTTTTTTTAGGTGGGTACTATGAATTTAACTTTGAGGCTTTTGAGAGAAAAATTTTAATGGTTCGGTAATTAGTCATTGAGAATCATAATTTTGTTTATTGCTGTTGAGAGAAGAGAAATTACTGGAGTTACCAGTGATTTAGAATTCTTGAAGAAGGAAGGGAGACTGAGAGTTTATGTTAGTATTATCTTGAGATACAATAACCATTAACCAACTATATGATGTTAATCCCAAAACGTGTAAGACATTGTTTTTATTGACCAAAAATATACTTAAAATGTATAATGTATGTTGAAAAATCTTGAAAATATTCGATACTTTTATATCAAATTATTAAAAATTGACTAAACAAATATGAATACGCACTATACATTAATTATAAGTATTGTCATTGAAAGGTAATTTACATCTTAATGATATAAATGTTCTATTAACGTTCATTAATGAGCAAATAACAAATAGTGCTAAGAATTATAATTATTTACTAATTAATTTTTTAACGAGGCATCTTACGATATTATGAAGTCACGGTTATCACTTAAATTTCCCTATAACAAATGGTGCCATATAATATTTTCATGCTTGTAATCTAAATAATGTATATTATAAGCACCTACCATGTGTATAAGTAGTATTGGAAATTAATTTTAAGCTTACCAAACTTCTAAAAAGTTAGACATTTTACATAAAGCTTACACAAGTTAAATAATCACGATACCAATAAATAAGTATAAGTTGTTATTTACTACCTAGAAATAAAAAAATAATATTAAACTAAAATAATTACATTGAAAAATAAATTTGAATAAATATATTGGTTATACATGCGAAACAAAAATAAAAAAATCTAAATAATATATCCGTAAAAAACATTATAATTTTTTAATAAATAAGAGTATTATGTTGTTTGATAATAAAATCTTCTATACATAGACATCGTATCAATAAAAGTCTATAGATACTCAGATATAGTGAATCACATAATTCTCTTCATATCTTGTCAGACGTAAAATAAAAATGGAAGCTCTATTAACTATAAATACCTCGGAGCGGTTTTTTTGTGTGTTATAAAACAAACCGAACGTGGACATCTAATTCTATTATAATCTCTTGTTATTCGACCACCGTCAAAGGCCACAGGCACAACGGTTCAATGAGTTTTGATTAGACACATCAAAGGCATGTTTGTTATATACCACCGACCGCATTACGAACACCGCCCTAGGCTGGCCCGTCACCTTTGTAAAAGCGTCCAACTGTAAAAGCTGGTAAATGTCTGGGGTCTGGTGAGTTTCGTATAATATTATGAAAATGCAATCAAAACATGCAGATATATATTTTCAAGACAGCTTTAATACAATATTTTATTTTAACATTCACATCTAAGTATCTAACAAATCAGACAGGACACGCTTCGCATATTTCGTCAGTATGAGGGAAATTTTATAGCATAAAGAATGATAAAATCTGATGTAATTTAACTTAATCAAATTATGGCTCAAAGACTCGAAAAGAAAACGATTTTTAAAATTTAAAATAGCAGCAAGTACGAATTTACGAAAAGATTAATGGTGTGAGTCCTATATGTCATAATATTTAAACATTTTTGCTTAAATCATATTTAGGTGTAAATATGTAAAAATTTAGTTTAAAAAATAACATAAAATTAAATAATAGAAACAAATTTTAGAGATTAAAATTTCAAACTTAGGTAGATAAAAATAAAAAACACTGTACAGTGTACATATTATAAGATTATACAAAACAGTTTGTCGAGAGTATTACGAGATTCGAATTTTAAACGTATAAGTATGTTAATCTAAACTAACCTTAAGTATGTTGCTATTCAATATTTTCCAGATAATATGGAAAAAACTAAGAAGTGCATAGGACTTCATACAATTAATGTTGCATTCAAATTTTGAGGTTTAAATCTGTTGAAATAAAAATAAAAAACTACAAAAATAACACTTTAAAATAGGTACACGGCAGTGACTATAGTATTATTGTTTTTAATATCTTTAAACGTGAATAGGGATAATAGTTCTACGGATAAGATATTTATTAAGATGGTTTAGTACCAAAGCAAATATTGGGAAACGCTATTAATACTAAAACCGAAAACTTATTTGTACGATTTTGAACCAAAAATCTTGATATTGTTCGAAAAATGTCTCATAATTATTTACAACCTGAACGCGGCCTTCCATTACATATTATTATTATACATAGTGTAGTCGACTTACAACACTCATTATATGCAATAATATATAATAATAGGTATAGTTGTATTATAAAATATATTAAGTAGACGTATACAATATTATAATAACGAACAATTTGGAGTTTAAAAAACAGTGAAAAACAAAAAGCACTCGGTACGTATATATGCATAATATATTATAGTAGGTAGTACTAGGTACTATACAAAACGGTTCGTCGGAATCTCGTCGGAAATGTGTTACGCGAGGTTTTTCGGTTCCATTAGTGCTGCACACAACAATACATACTCGTCCCGGTGCGACGACGACGAGTGCGCGAGTCGACTAAAAGTGTCGTTGGCGATATTATTGTTATGATAAATCGAACAAGTGGAGTGTGCACGGGATTATAACAATAATGGAGGGCGGCGGCGGAGGCGGTGGTTATAATTAAAATTAAACTCCTCCGGCCGTGCGTAATCGCAAACGCAGACACGGCGAAGCGGCAGCTTTTTCTCGTATAGTTAATAATAATATATATTGGGTGGGCGGATTTCGCTAGCGTACCGCCGCCGCCGCCGCCGCCGCCTCTGACGACTGCGGCTGCCGAACGCCCCAACAAGTGACCGTGAACAAGAGTGGCCGGTACTCGCGCACACAACAGGCGGCGCGGCGTTTAACTCGAACCCGAAATCCATCCCGTGGGATTACGGCGACGACGACGACGACAACGACGACTGCCATGTCCAACCGACCGTGTCGCCCTCGCCGCCGCCGATCGTATTATTATATCGTTGTTGTGATAATATGGTATATATATATATATACGCGCGGTATGTGTTTCTGTACCGTATTTTATATACCGTGACAGCGGTGACTGCCAGATTTTTTACACCGATTTAAAGACAGCCCGACAAGCGCGTAGTTACTTATCGGTCAGATTTTGTCGCCGATGTTCGAGCGCGTAAAGCGCTAAACGGAATAAATCACGTTTTTGTACTGATCGTTTCGTTTTCGGGTTTTCTAGCCCATGCACATGCATTATATTTCACTACGCCGACTCAACATTTCTTTTTTTGGGGGGGGGGGAGGATTCTAATGTGTTTATACTGAGTTAGTGTGACTATGGTCTTCCATAAGCTTAGTATACTGATACGGAGGTTTTATTTTAGGTTGCGGTATGTTTCTATATACGACTATACAAATTTGTATATTTTGCAACAACATTCATAGAAATAGTTGTTCTTGAAATGTTCTTGAAATTTCGGGGTGGGACTATACCCTTTTTACCTCCAAAATCGGTATCATGATTTATCAGGAACAGTTCTGCCTTCTTCGTGAACGAAATTTTTGGTGGTTTTGGTAATTTGGGTTTGGTATATTACATTTGTTAATAGTCACGGTTATACCGGGTTATTGAAAAAATTATGTAAACACACGTGTAGATGGAGTTGAAATATTCAAACTTAACAATGAGCTGTGGTATTTATTGGTTAGAACGCGAATCGAACAATCGATAAGTATCGTTTTTCAATTATAATAATCAGAATTAGAAAATCCACATTAAGGTAGTGACTAGGTAATTACTTTTGCAGATATTCTCTGGCACAGATACTTAAAGCAGGAAATAGGTAAATTCATTTTATAGTCATTACAGACTTATTTACTCGTATATTTCAATAAATTATATAGTTTACAACTCATGTATGCTATTTTAAACCTTGGGATAAAAAAAGTTAACTGATTTAACTCATTCCTAAAAACATTATGTTACTTACTGTATTTTTCTCCCTGGTGATTCGGCTTACAGATTATTTGTTTCTCGTTGGAGACAATATTATTGAAGGTAATGGGTTAAAATTAGGTTTTACGGTTTTTTCATTTAAAATAAATTTATCTAATATGGACACTCTCAAAGTCTTAATTTTGACCAAAGTTCGAGTTACCACCAAGTGACTTCTAAACGGTTCAACTATATTCTGCTAGATTATTGTTAATGAATGAGGGCGGAATGGTTTTTTTTTTGTGCCGTATTGAAAAGTGATAATATATACTAATTACTAATATCATATATTCATATTCATATATTATATGAGTTCACCCCCTCCTCAATACAGAAATCGGCTTATAGAAAAGAGACGGCACTAAACCTAGATGTAGTGTGTCGAATATTTTTAAAAAATCTTTGTTAACCGTTATAGGAAAAAAATGTGTTGAAAAAAGGGTTGGGCAGAATAATGAACTTTGGCTGCGGTTATAGAGAGGTGGTACTTGACATACAAGTTATGGACCGAAAAAGAAGAACGATCGCCCTTTTTCCCCTAACTATATGTACCTTATCCCCCGCGATCCCTTTAAGCTGTCAATCAGTTCATACGGCCGTACACGAGTCCACGTGCCGATAATGGAACTGCTAAAGCGTTTTTGTAAGCACTCAGATGTCAGACCCCGCCGAAAAGTATCACGTTTAAAATGCAACCTAAACGTCGCTTATCAAGTCAACCTGAAAGAATAACAAGTCACAGTTATTTACTCACTGACCCTTTTTTTACACTTCCCTCCGTGACAAAGTTATTAGACGACCCCCGGGAAAAAACACAATTCCGGCCACTACGTCAACATTTTATAGAAGCAGCAGTTTCTAATTAACTCATCCAAGCGAGTGCCAAAATATACATCAAATATATATTATAAAGTAATATAACTTTTACAAAGTTATTAATTTGCTAAGAATTGCATGATTAAAGACGAACTTCAATTTTTTTCTTACTTAATAAAAGTTAAATTAATTTTTGAAATAATAAATCTCTTATAACTTATACTATCATTTTTTTTATTCAAACTTCATAGTATTACGGGTGAAATATTTCCTTAAAATAAAACAGTTGATCAAATTTAACGTTTATTAAGAAACTATTAACTGGGTAAAACGATTTATATATTTTTTGTAATAAATAGAAAAAGTTATCACTTCTTCTAAAATATGTTTATGCTAAAATTCCAAACTAAAATTAAGTGTAATAGTAAGTTGATAATAGTAATATGCAGTTTGATTTTGGCAAAAAATATTTCAACTTGCCATATTATACTACCTACAGCCATAGTACCTTTAAAAAAATGCTATAACAATACTGATAAATAGAAGCCAGTACACCGTTTCCGTTCAGAATAGTTCTCGTGTGTAATATTTTACTATTGAATTGAAATTTAATACATCCATATTTACATATAATTTATTAATGTATATTTAGATTAAGTTAAATTTGTATGTGATATCGATTATTGATAGTCTTAAATCTTAATATATATTTGCAATTTAAAGTATTACAATTCAGGTATTTGAACTAGTTTGGACATATATGAGTTTGGTGTACATCCCATGTCCATTATTTACGAAAAATCATTAAATAGCTTGTCTCCCATTATAGGCCCTAGGGTGATATTTTGGTAGTGGTTTTGTTTGCGCTGCCTGTACACAAACAATTCGACATACTCCCTATTTTATTGTTCCCTGGGGATATTTTTTTAGCCCCTTTGTTCAATCTACTACAAATTATTATTTAAACTGAATTTAATAGAAAAAATATTAACTGTAATGTATAAATCAAGAAAACATCGTCTATTATTTCCAATATTAAAGCACCATGTACCAATTATTAATTATTTGGTTAACGTCTCTACAAACTTAATGATCTAGTATAATGATCGGTTTTTAGTGAACAATACGCTTATAAGTATAATATTAATCATCGATTGAGTTTTTTAATATTATTTATAATATTTCAGATCCATATCAAATGTTTGGAGCCACCAGCAGTCGATTAGCTAGCTCTGGTAAGTTGGAAAATAAATTATCACCTGATTTATGTCTAAAAATGTTCTAGTACTAGGACGCGAAACCCATCCTTGCTGTTTATATATTTAACTTTTCTTTAAGTTTTATTTCATTATAATTTAAGTTTTTAAATTTTGATCAATTTTAAATAAATATCATACATATTGTAATTAAGTAAGTAAAAATACTTAGTACAAACAGTTTTTATAATGTAGTAATATTTTGTTTGGAGTATATAATAGAAAGTGTCTATTACATCATTTTCATGGTTACAACCTTACAACATGTTAGTTGTTACAATTCTATAATAAATAATAATTTGCCCAATATTATAATAGTATCCTGCAAAGTTTGGGTACTATTTTAAAAATTTCAATATGTTAATGACTAACATGATTCATGTTTATTATAATATTACTAAGGTTGTCTAATAGCGTAAAAAATATTCCCACGCAATACTTGACACTTTTCCGGCTTTGGTTTGAATTATGTTCGGCTCGCGTGTATTCAATTGACTTTTGCCACACTCTCGCTACAACCCATTCGTCACGGTCTATGATGCCCCTTACTTGATATACTATCTGACAACCAGATACACTTTTCATTTGCCCCTATATTTTATGTCATTGCGTATCCATAATAATTAAGATAATACGAGTCTATTTATATTTCTTATATTTTCAACTTAGCGCATTACCTATGTACCTACATTTACACCAAATATAGAATGGTATCCAAGATAAAATGTTTAAGTTTAAACTTAATAATTACCTATAACTTATAAGTAATTATAATAATTATTAAGGAGTTTATTTATTTATTTAGAAATAAAGTTAGGTAAACTACAACTGCTACAATCAAAGTTTCTTACATCAGTTATTAATTAAAATAACCCTAAAAAAATGTAGAATATTTAATTATACAAAGTTTATAATAACTATCGGTGTTATTAAATTTAATAAAACAGATATAAATAGTACAACACTACGTACATATTACAAACCTTTGAAAATGTTATGTTTTTATGTCTTTACATAGGTTCTGGTCAAATACAACTGTGGCAATTTCTGTTGGAATTGTTGTCTGATAGCAGTAATGCAGCATGTATTACGTGGGAAGGTACGAACGGTGAATTTAAGTTAACCGACCCTGACGAAGTAGCTCGTAGATGGGGTGAAAGGAAATCCAAGCCAAACATGAACTACGACAAATTAAGCAGAGCATTGAGGTAAATTAATTTGTGTTTAATACGTTACACTATATTTAAAAAAAAACTATTAATTTATGAAATCAAATACCAGCTATTTGATCTAGTAAATTAAACTAATATTAACATAATATTTACTTTTGCCGTTACTGTTACCGTTACCTGCAAGCATGAATAACGTATACAATTAATTTGGGCAATTGGTCAGGGACTAGTATGCCAAAATATTGATCATATGGTGGAAAAGAAACTTAAGCAGTTATAATATAAATCTACCGGCCTCCAGTATTTTAAACTATTATTCCAAAAAATTACTTTTTTAATCTATTGTAAAAAAAATGATGTGAGTGGCGAGGAAGGTTTAAAAATGCAGTTTGTCTATACTTATATTTTGTATTACACATTGGATCTAACTGCAATGCTTATTGGACAATTTTGATCTCTTTTGAACAAAATAATTATGCAGCCGATTTAACTTTGTGCATATTGATTTTTGTCTTTTCATAACATTCACCTCTAACATACCTCGGTAATTGGATTTATAGAATGCCCTGTGCTCTGGCAGACACGTATTCGCTCATCCACTGGGTACCAAAGGGCGAACGTGTAATATATCCTAATTACATGGTTAGGGCGGCAGCAGTGGTATGGAAGCGAAGGGGTGTGAAACTGGCTTTGGGCGCTCTAATTGTACGCGAGGGGTTGTTGGTCGGTGATTGCCACTGATTGTGCGTTAATCACCCACGCCCTTCTTCCACGGAGAAAATGCGATACAACTGAAAACGTTTATTAATTCTGTAAGCGCGCCGATGCCTCTGAATTCTCACTTAATCCACACATTTCGTTTTTGATTTTACCGTCTTAATATATGTTTTAATAAAAAAAGATACCAGAAGCGTTTCCGACAAAAATCCCGTAAGACGACAGCATTTTTTTAGATTCTAACCATTAAATATTTTATTTACACTGTTTTTATTGTATGACGAAAAAAAAATGTTCAAATACCAAACAATAATTTACATTTATTTTTAGTAATTGGATTTATAATTTTTTTCGTCACTATGCGGTCCAATAATGATGTAAAATAATATTTTATATCGCAATATCGCATATTAGCAAAAGTCATTCAATGTTTTTGATTTAGAAATTAAATTAAGTCTACGAGATTCAAAAGGGGTTCCGGATATAAATTGATAATCGTGGGTTTGGAAACCTTTTCACCGTCAACTGCGTACTTATTACGACTCGAATCATTCCCATTACCCTAAGTCCTAACGAACCATCATGTATACTTCACCTACACCTGATATTTAATCGACGTACACAGAACTTTCAAATAATAATAATACAAAATTGAGTTTAAAATTTAATTATTATTTAAAAAACAAATTGTGAACTGTAAATTTTATAATAAAATTTATATGTTTAATTACTATCGGACTCAAGTTTTCATTTTGTATTAGTACTAATTAAAAATATTAAATATTAACACCGATTTATTTATTTATCATCTTCATTTTTGGAATTAATATTTATTTTTTACCTTGCCATAAAAAGTGTTTTTTAAATATTTTTATTGATTTTTAGGTATTATTACGACAAAAACATAATGACGAAAGTTCATGGAAAAAGGTATGCGTATAAGTTCGACTTTCAAGGGTTGGCAGCAGCTACTCAACCAGCTGCTGCAGATCCGTCTGCGTACAAATATCAATCAGATTTGTTCATGACAACCTATCATCACCATCACCATCATTCTCCAAAATTAAACTTCATGTCACCTCATGCGCCTGGAATAACGTCTACAGCAGGTAAGCTTAATTTTCTATTACAATACAATAAACAGAACAAACATGTTTAGCATTATATTTCCATACTAACCAACTTGTACGTGCCAGGAAGAAATAATTTTATATAGTCGTAAGGAACGAAAAGATATTAACCTAAATACGAAAAGTCATTAACTTTATTTTTGAACTGCAATAAATAAAACTAAAAGGGATGTATGAAATTAAAATAACGCTTATAATAAAAATAATAATAATAATATAAATGGTTAAAAACAGATTAAGTTATTAAAATTAATTTAAACTTAAATTGTTTTTATTTATTACTTGTTTAACGGTTATTTTATACTTATTTATTTTTATGTTGAATCTCACTATGCATTTAATACTTCAGAATATAATCAATTAAGTAAGAAAATGTTATGAATATTTTGACCTATATCGGAGTGATAAGATATTCATGTTTCAAAAATGGTAAAAGGAATAATATGACATAATCTTAATTATTTAGATTATGATTCTAATGCATCCCTAACCATTTTCATGACACTTATATTTTTTTTAAGCAAGTCATTACTAAAATAGATTATTTTAGGTAGGTACCCATTGCAAGATAAAAAAACTGCCTCTCCACGTCTCCACGATAAACTTATTTTAAGCATCGAAAATCTAGGACCCAACCGAAATATTACCAAAACAAATCCGGCCCGTACTCAAAATAACCAAAAATAATTTGGAACCCAACTCGGATGAGTCGGATGAAAAGCCGACGCATTGTACATATATGTATATATAGTATGTTTATAATGCGGTGTATATAAACACGGCGATAGATGGTGAATATACCTATCTGTTACCGTTATCTCAGAAAAGTGAAAACAAGACTAACGGGATTATAATATATTATTTTTGATAAGGAATGACGACAAGACATTTACAATATAATATTAAATCTCTCGCTCGAGATCTACACGCAATACTATACTACCTTTACTATTAATAATAATAAATAATAATAATAACAATACAGCCAGTCCGGCGGCGTTGAAGGGGAACTATAATATAACGTCTTCGTCGCGCCGTTCGTGCGTGCAAACAGTGTACGTGTTTTTGTGTGTGTTTGGTTGGGGGAAAAGGGTACTGGGTAAACTATATATGTATAGGCAAACAACCCGTGTGAAAATCATTCGTATGTAAACGAAGACGACGACGACGACGACGACGACGACGATTGTGCTTTTAAAGCGTGAAAGTCGCACGACCAGGGACCGGTGACACTATACACAATAATATTATATATACACCGAGCGCACAAAAAGCAAACAAAACTTGTCAACCGCACGCCTTTTACCGGCGACGAGGCAGTAGAAATTTACATCGAGCTCGGAGGTGGCAGTGGCATAGTAGGTATAGGGTGCGAGTGTACACAATACACATATATATAAATCCCACTGCAGGCGGGTGTATATATTGACCCATTTGTGTGTGTGTTGAACACCTACTTGTACGAGGGAGGGAAAAAACCAGAAAAAAAATAGAAAAATGAATAAAACGAAGAGTTTTTACAATGACGTTTACACCTTCATCACCTTTATTGTATATAAATATATATATATATATATATCACGTCCTCGTATATACACTTTTGCGTGTGTGTGATTTCTCTAAAAGCGCAGTCGTTGTGTGCTTTTAACTCGACGTGATTCTCGAAACGATTCGTTGGGATAGGTTAAATGATCGAAAAAATACGACAGATGACAGCAACAGTAATAATGGTGCTTATGCAAAACTCGGTGAACCTACTCTAAAATGTTTTCTCATCCGTAGAAAACGGGCGTGTATGTTATAATATGTGAGTTTTTTGGTGTATTTATCCTGTAAGTACCTATATACAGACAATTTTTACAACACAATATTGCATATCTCTGAACTGGTGTTTAAATCAAAAAATCGTAATCACACGTAATCGGTCGGGCGCGGGCGTTGCAAAAAAAAATAAACATAAAGTTTCGACCCCTGCTTTGATTTCTATAATACACTATTCGCCCCTTTCAAAATTAATTTCCACTATTGTCGGAGAAAACGTTAGCTGGGAGACCTTTAATTTAACGATATGCAAATGAGGAAAACTTTGGCTTTATATTCAAACGAACATAGTATATTGGTTTACATGTCCTGACTGCCGATTCTGAGGATTAACTTAATCGAATCGAGTAAATTATTCTTATTTCAGCCTAATTTACATATTACACGCTCTGCACTACTACTATATTCTAATATAGATACCTATCCTATTCAAATAACACTCGTAATGGGACGACCTAGTTAAATGTTTTCGATTTTTTGATCCGTTCAACCATTTGTTGTACTATTTGCTTTTTAGTAATCAATATTACATAACCAGTGGCATAATTTAGTTTATATTTTTGGTGTTGCTAGATGCTTTATGTAATACATTATTCAATCCCTCTCTTCTACTCCTCAACAGTCTCAATCTCCTGATACAAAAAAGGCTATCTAAAAAAAGAAAATTCTCAAAGAAATATTGTTTAACTAAAAGCTTAAACTCCATGTTACAAATAAACTAGTAAATTATTAAAGCGTCAAAACATGATAAATAAAAAAAGTCATATTTAAAAATATATACAATCTTGAATATTTTTGGTGTCCTGCTAGACACACCGTGTCTCAAAACCATTCTTTCGCAACAACCCTGCATGTAACTATGAGTTCGAATCATTCGATTTCCCGTATTAATTTCTAACGAACTATCACCGTGCAAGCGATCGAATTTCTCAAAGTTCGGGGGTTCGAGGGTTCGAGATTCCATCCCTACTTAAAGTATACAATATATAAAAACGTAACCATCGCGATATACGACGCGAGTGATAATATACGATGGTATAATATCGTCAACACGTGATTTATACGGATGATGAGTATATAGCCGTATTATAGCCGTCGCGGTCGTGGAATTCATTAGACCCTCCTCGGGAACATTGCAGTGAGCTCGCGTATACTATACACATAATATCGTGCAGTATATACACACATATAGCAGTATATTATGGTATAATATTATATAATGTAAAGTCACCGACGGCGGACCCCACGCGCGCACATTAAGAGCCGGAGATTTAGTGCAAACCCAGCGACGATATTTATACACGCCGAAGCGAATCGTCTGTCTCATTAGCCGTCCACAATGGGCCCTTAATGACCCTGCCGCCGCTGCCGCCGCCGTCGTCGTTCGGTCCTTGCCGCGTTTAATGACTGCTGTGCTGCAAAGCTGCGGACCCTTCAATGTGTGTGTGCGCCCTGTATGCGACTCGCTATATACTTTTACGCGTGCGACAGCCACCGACGACGCCCTCGAAGACATTGTATCCAGTGATTTTTCGCTCCGTTGCGCACCGTTACTATATTTTGGTATATATACACTACATATATGATATATTATTATTATACACGCATCGTCACCAAAGTGAATCGACGTTAATCGTCCGGCAAACGTTACGTCGTGTCGTATCGTATAATATTATACGACGGTACAATAAAAACAATATAATATGTTAAAATATTTTCCGTCATTGACGTCGCACGAATGGGATTATCACTGTGTAGGTTATTTTATGTGAAATGCCCGCCGGTGGTTTCGCTCGATGTTAGGTTTGCGCGCGCCGAATGCGATGCCGTCAGTCAGCTGCTGTATTATGCAATATCCTGCACTACTGCAGCAGACGAAACGGCTACGATTCGTGTAGAAAAGGAGTGTATAACGAAATATACGCGACGTGTAATGCGATGCGAATGTAATAGAATTAAGATTTACTCGTTTTCAAAAAATAGACTAATAAATACTTATATTTAGTGTAAGATGAGCAAATACAAAAGTTACACAACTTTAATGCAGTTATAAAAGTAATGTGGTGTATTTAATATGATTGGGAAATTTGTATTGATTTGTATTTTTTACGACTCACGTACTTCACAACTGTATACACTCTGAGCCTATACATCAAAATCAAAACCAAAAAAAATTATAAGTCCCCAGCACAACTACGATCGAAATTCGGGAGCGCACGGCAGATTACGCATATCGCGATAAATACAACTTGCAGTGGTGGCGAGAATAGTTATTTTAAGAAGCAGCCGCTTCATATGAAAGGGGGGGTGGATACCTTAACAATATACTCGCTTTTAATTTACAAATAGTATATGTTCTTTTATGAATTTGATTTGGTGGGGTGGGGGAAGAGGTGAGAGTCAGCACAAGAACAATTTGTAGGTGTGTACTCATTTTAAATATTTGCTTCACATAAAAAAAAAATTCTCGCTGCTTGCATTGCAGTAGAAAACGCAATATGTAATATCACATCACGCGTGTAACTCTCACGGGCGGGTGGGGGACAAAAAAAATTAACCGACGAATACAGTGCTTGCGGCAAAGCGTCTCGTCTCGGCCACGCGTATATTGAACGTTATGGTCGTGCGAAACGAGAGAAACGCGGGGAACGGTGAGTCATAAATATGTGTGTGTGTGTGTTTAGAGAGGCAGAGAGCGACAAAAGCGATCGCGGACGAGCTTTCGTCACTCCCGGAAATTGCTTGGCGCTGCCGAACCGATAGCGCGCACTCCGCCAGCCGCCGCCGATGAGGCTGTATACGCACGGGTTCCCCGGGAGCAAAGCGTTTATTAAACGCCCCGGCGGGGGCCGTAAGCAAACTCCTCAACACCCGGACGACGAGCGCGGGTTACCCAAACAAAATGTAGCGACCGTCGCCGTCGTCTTAACATGCGCGCGCGCGTTCTCTCGCTGGTTCGGTGTTGATGATTCTCCGCGGTGTTCGCGACAGTTTCGCTGACTTCCACCCACCGACCTTCCCCGCTACAAAATCTAAACATCGCCCACAAATGATGATCGACCCGAAGCGACACGCTCCCAATCGCGGAGACACGGGGTCGGCGTTGAAAAATATGGGTCGTCACGCGGCTCTTAGGAACTTTCGGCCGCCCGACCATATAACTGCGAACCACGTCATGACATAGGTATTAGACACATATATACTCATATTATAATATTGTACGAACGTTGCCGCCCAATCAAATTTAGTGGGGCGCGACGCATAAAAAACTTTCGAGTCGTAGTGCTTGCACACGTGAGAGACAGCACGTGCACCGGGTGTATTCGATATTTTTTTTCTTCTTATTCACATGGGAACATTTTCCTTACGATATCTCTGTATATAAGTACACGCACACACATACACATAGCATATTAAGTACCAACAACTTACAATGTACGTGTAATACATGTATATAGCCTATATTTTAGGAGACAGCTCACCTTATGTACCATAAAAAATATTGTCAATAAGTGTGCCAAGCGCTACAGTTGAAAAAAGTCGTACAGGACGTACAGTCAATGCTATAACGATACAAATATGTACAACTCGTTTAGTTTTACAATGACCATCTCTGTAATTCTATACGTCTTTAAAAAACGCTTAGAATTCAAGACAATAAGAATATTTTGACTTTTTCTGACGAAATAAATTTAATGAGTCGTTAATGGTGTATGAGCTATATAACATCGTTAATATATAATTAAACAAAAACTCAAATTATTTCCTATATAATAAATGTGTTAAAAATATAATCAAAAAAAAAGAATGCCCTATATTATGCTATGCTTATAAAGAAAAAATGTGATAATTTTAAAAGTCGCAGAATAACATGTGGAACCTATTACGGTTCTATTAATAACTAAATACAATATATTTATATAATAATATATGAATTAATTAATTGTTCGCCATTTACTATTCCTTTTTTAAAACGATTTTATTCTCTGACTGAGAATATAAATGTATAGAAAACCCATTTTTTCTTCGGTTTTCTCATCATGGTAGAAATGATATGTTATTTATTATCAGGACATCCCCATAATTCATATTAAATATAATATATAAATATATTTTTTTTTATCATTACAAAACTAAAATTGCAATTTGTAGTAAAATGTCTAGTTTATCTGGTAGTTTGACTGAAATATCATTATTACGAAATGAGGAACAACAAAATCAATTTCAAGAAATCCATTAGTTTGTAATTTCATTTGTCAATATGGTCGTTTCGGTCGAACACCGAACAGGGGTTTTGTTCATTGCAATAACCCGTGAAATATTAGGAATGAAACCCCTCGGTTAAAACCGCTTGCCCGTCGGCAATGGGAAAAATACATTTTCTGCAATAATGAAATTTTCTCTTTTGGTTTATATGTTTTTCCGGTGCTTAATATTTAGCAACATTGATTTCCATTATTTTTCCAGACAAATACAATTACGATAATAAAAAGGAAGCGATTCATTTAACGTATTTATTATTCGATAAATGTGTTTTTGGTATCGTAACCAGCTCAGAATTTATTTGAAGTTACTCAATATATAATAATACTATATGGATAAAAACAAAACCAATTAATCGTAGGATGTATAAAATATAGATGTATATGATATATTAATTAATTATAATAATTTAATAATATGTTTGAGTAATGTGCAATAGTGATGTAGGTATATAATTATGACTTTTAAACGACTAAATTTAAGACGACTTTCAAAACATTCTTTGTAAAAATTCAAAATGTTAATATATAGTACTATAGTAGTATACCTGTAATGGTGAAATCTCAGCTATACCTGATAATATTGTTCTAAATATTAATTTTAAACTATTCCACTTAATTTAGTGAATAACAATTATGTTCAAAATTACGCTTTACGTATATTATATATGTAACGTAAATTACTATAGTGGCTTTTTGAGTTACTAAATACAGTCTGAACACTCACAATTTAAATTAATCGTTGGTAAAATATTCAAATAGAGTATAATTTGTACGGTAAAATTTACATTGCCCACGCCCTACAGTTATGACAAGCAATTCAACATGTCCGGACATTGTAATAGTATACAATTATTACTACTTTTTTACTTTGTCCGATTTGGTGTGCATTTAATATAATGAATGTCGATTTCCGACCATCCCTCTTTGCGCAACCCGTAACATATGTGTATTTATATACGTATTCTATGTAAGCATTTAATATATAAACCTATTCAAAACATTGACGTGTTCATTTAACTGAAAATTCATTTTTTTAAATATAAATTGAAAATAGATACCTTAAACTGTGTAGACCTATATACTGATATAATACATCGCATAATGTCCTTCTCTAATTGTATTTTATATGTATGTATAATGTACGTATATGTATATCATTAAATCATGTAACAAATGTTATATTAATTATTTTGGCATGGAGGACCACTCCATTAGCTGACATTTTGAAAACGTGATGAAAATTGCTCATAGAAAATAATATACTGTATACATATTCCATCTGATCTGTGTGAACGGCAACCACCATATACGAAGACTACCCCTCAGCCCTGCACATTAACCTTGAATTATTTAACAGTACCTACATTACAGTATCTTAATTTTTTTTTAATACTCGGGTGAAAAGGGAAGGGTCAATTTGGGCGAAAAGGGTCTTGGAACTTAAGAGACGATTCACCCATCACCCCTTTACAAATGCCATTGATATGGTATATAAAGGGTGGGTCAAAAATTTATAGACATGACACTATTTATAGACTATTTTAACTTAAACGCGTCGCACTATTTGTTTGCATTTTACAGGTAGCATATTTCCATCAGCGTCGTCATACTGGACCAACCCAGGTGCCAACCTCTACTCGAACATTGCCGCTGCGTCGGCGTCGCATTCGATGGGTCACCATCACCACCACCCAGGTGCAAGCACCGGAGTCAGCCACCACACGGGAGTCTCACCGCACTTGGCCAACTATTCGCATTACGCGTCACCATGACCATCGGACGTGCACTGGGCCGCCAGGTCGCTGCCCGGCACCACCACGGCCCGGCCGCCGCCACATCCATACAAGCCCATCGAATGAACAACCCCTAGACACCATTTATGTGGTTAATTTATCTCAGCATTCATTCGTTATAATAAGCGGGCATAAACGTAAATCCACTTTCAAACCGTTCTACTAAATCGTACCACATGTAGGAATAACGATAATAATAATAATAATAATAATAATAATGATAATAATACAATATAATTATACAACAGAGACTCGGTTTGGAACTACCGGGAGTGGAGAAAAGGACCTACAAAAACGCATGTTAATTTCTTTGTCCGCAAACAGATTTTAATTGTAAAAATACCCTTAATCTGTGCAACCGCTATGTGTTGATAGTTTTAGTGTACCTATTAAAGGAGTTCTTATAAAAAAAAAATTGACGCAAACCACCGGCACACACACACACAGGTTATGAGCTCGTGACAATCAACTCGTATCAACACCGTACACCGGCACAAAAATATTAACTAAAATTTCTCATGTTGAATATACCCATCACCGATCGGCGATCATCACCAAAACAATAATTTTTATTTTTATGTAAAACTACGTACTCCCCAGTGCATACACAGATAGGCCATTATTACACGTACTATTGCTACTTTTAGTTTTATCGGTCAGTTTTTAGGATTTTAAAAACAATGCATTTTATTTAGCTGGTTATGTGAATATGATACTGTTTTTACTTTTTAGGCAAAAATTCTTAATTGTTTACTATTTATTATTGTTGTAACGTTTTTAATTTGTTAACCTTTTTTTATTATCAACTCATATTTGTAACTATAAATTTCACTAACCTATGCTAACCTAACCTAACAAACAATTGACTGATAAAATGGGTATAGTATATAAATCATTTGATACTGTATGTTACGTGTTATACAGCCGGTGATAATTCTATTCAAGTACAAACTTATACATCCTTATTTCATCCTTTAACAATATTAGTTTTAAAATATTACATACATAACTCTCCAGTCTCCACAATAAGAAGCCGACTTACTAATGTACGTATTTTTATTGAAAAATAAAATATACACCTACTGTACTAAAATAATCATAAAATAAATATATTTAAAGACGACTAGTACAAACAGATTTTTAACAAAAGTATTATTATTTTATTTTATACAAACAAATTTAAATGCTTGCAACTATAACAAACTGAACACTCAGGTAAATTATTTTATATCAAAGATGTATATTGTATATAATGATAATATGTATTAAAGATTTGTTCCGTATATCAATGAAAAACCAAAATTATTATTCCAATAGCATTTACAAGTACAAAATGTTAATATACCTACTATTAATTGTTATTTCCTATTTATCAGAATACTTTATTGGAATATCAATATTATTTGACACTTTACAACAATTATTTTAGTCATTTTGTGATTAAAACTGGTAATTCAGATCTCGTTTCTTCATAAACAATCCCCTAATTTGTCTAATTTAAAGTATAAACAACATTGTTTGTTATTATTAAAAAATAATAAATATTAACTCATGATGATTGTACAAGTATAGTACAACATATGTTTTGTTAGATACTAATGTATAAGTTATGACAATCTATCATAGCTAGATTATTTATAAAAAAAGTTTTAAATTTCAATGTATTATAACATACTTTATATTAAGGAACTAAAAATACTTAGCTTTGTGCTAAAGTAAAAGTAAAGTGCAATATACATTATTATAAATTTTTGTTTATAGATTTAAGAATATTTAGTTAGACGTTTAATTTGTATGAATGTAATATTAATCTCTGTACAGGCCTTATACTAATAGAAGGCATTAAAACTAGTCTTATACGCTATTATATATATATATATATATGATCATTACATTAATTATAATAGTATCAAAAATAATACAATGATGACGTTACACATTGTAAATATACAATTCCACATTGGAGAACAAAATAAAACCATTATTATACTGTGTTTTTAATTTGTTATGTTAATTATTTCTAACTTTTCTATTTTCTTATATACTTATTCTTCACAAATATCTTTGATAAAATAAAAGGTTTGAATTTATCTCAGAATTAAAATGTTGAGTACAATAAGCACAATATTGTATTAATAAATGTATTTAGAATAGTCAGTCAGTGTGAAGCTTGCTGAAATTGCACATACATATATACATAATATATGTATATTTGTGTAATATATATGTGTATAAAATACATATTATATTATATTATGTGTTATTGTATACAAACGTAAGAGGGTTATTCTCAAGAATAATTTCAAACGCCGCGTGGAACAATGACGGAAGAAGGGGGGAGGCCGGAAACGAAGGAAAAACTGAAGACATGAGCCACCACCACACGACGAATATATTGTTCAGATTTTCTCCGTTTGTTGAGCATGAACATTAAAATGGGTAGTTTAGAACCGAGTAACAATGAATATGCATGAGCTCGACTACTTGATATTTTTACCCTCGGAAGCTATAAAAAAAAGTCCCACAAAACTTCGCATTGTATTAATCATAAGTATGGCAGGAGGAGGAAGTAATTCACTCACACCTAATGTACATTTCTTATCGACATAATGGAATAATAATTTTACAATACTAAGGTACCTATATGATCTAAATTAAATTCTTTTTCTGTATAATATTTTGAGTGATTAAAGCGAATATCCCATTGAGATGTTTCATAATTTTGTGATTTTGTCAATAGAATAATTTTATAAGACCAATCACTACTCGTCGTTTACTCGTTTGAATAATTTGTTATTTAAATGTAAATTAAAACAATTCAAGTACTATAATATTGTTTAGCATTTTGAAGAATTTTTGATGACAAACTTTATATTACGCATGCATTAAAAAATGCAAGTTTATCAGTGACAAATTATCATTAATTTTTTTATACATTTCTGAAATTTATTTCTAACTATATTGTTATGTATAAAATATGTACTCTAATGTATAGAATATTGATATATAATGATATTATTGTACTCTTAGTTATGCGTACTAACTACTAACATTACAAAAATCAAATAAAAATACGAAAAAGTCTACAGGTACAGTATATTCTATAAAACAAATAACGAATATCTACGACACACGTTTAATTTAATAAAAAATGTTCATTGTTCTGAATTAATTGAAATTTATTGTATAGTAGGTAAAAACTAAAACAGTATATTTTATGAACCTGGAATCTGTATAGACACTTATAAAATATTTAGATATTAAGTACTTTAATACTTTCAATTTTAAACTTAAAAGATTAAAAACAAGTTACAATATTAGCTATTACTTATAACAATCAATGATACTTATTAAAAACTCAACAAGAAAATAAATTCACATGAATTGATTTTTTTAATAATTCCAAGTTTGATGTTTTCGCAAATATTTTTACCATTAGCGTGTTGGGGTTATACAGCATATATTATATAGTTTCGTCGAAAAAGTTCTTGAAGTACCAACAGGAAAATGAAGAATACAAAGGATGTCCCTCGTTGTTGTCCCAGGTGAGGCGGGAATCGGCTTAGAATTCACGCGTGTAAGATTAACAACAGCTACTGTTATATCCATCGCGTGTGTATACATTTTATATAAATATATATATATGAACATGGAGGGTGAGAAAGAGTGATAGGACGTGCAGTAGTAGAGTAAGAAGACGGTGGCAAAGCACGTGTGTGGTGCGGAGGTGGGAAGAGGTGGAGCGGGAAGCTTTTGTTATGGAAATGGTGGTAGGGCCAACCGGAAGTTGGTATCGACCACCTGCGCAACCAACCGACGTTTCCGGAACTTTCCTGGCACAAGATGGAGACAACGGTGTGACCACACCTACCCGTGCCAAAAGCATCACTACCCCGCCGCCGCCTGCAAGCTTTTTCTATCCTCCCTCCCACCGGCAGCGGTCCGACCGTTGCGCTCTCTCTCACTCCTGAATTTATACTCACCGGCCCACTAATCCACCCACCCGCAGTCGCATCACCACCCACACGCACAACACACCGTGAAATAACTGCGTAGGTATCGATTATACATAATATAACGAGCACCGGCACCGTTTGTGGTAGATGCCGGAGACGGCTACTTGCCGGCATCGGATTTCCTCGTCCATAGATATATTGTATCAAGTGGTACCTTCTTCTTTCCCCGCCAATACAGCAGTACGAGCTAGTGGGCTCACCAAATTATTACGTTATTATTATTATTCATTATTTAAGTGATATTATAGTAGAATGATTCAAATTTCTACGGGATACGATTAATATTTTTTGAATAACAACAAAATATCAAAAATCATTCGAGGAAAAATTATTGTTTTATGTGTAGTTATTCATTATCGTCTAAATTTGAATTTCAGTCACTAATAAAAAAGTATATGGCTTTTTGCTAAAAAAAAAATGTTATATTTATAAAAAAAATTATGGGGAATCGAATACCTATGTTAAATTTTCAAACCTTAGGTGTTAAAATTAAATATGTTATGCTACTTATGTATTTTTATCTGCAAAATAATTTACATATTCACGTGATTTTGTCAATTTCATAAACCATCATCAATTTTATAAAAATTAAAACTTAAATGCTTATACAAAATTGTGACTATATTATATTCTATTATATTGACTACCTTTATGAATAATTATTTTTTATCTTGTTGTTGATGAGATCACTTATGAGGAACCCTGTCTTGTATTTGTAAGCTTTACCTATAAAAAAATTGAAAGTTTTATAAATTTCTAGCAAAATAATTTGCAAGTTTTCGTGATTTTTACAAATTTTGAACAACTGCAAACAATTTTGAAACTTTACCATAAATATGATTAATATGAAATACTATAATATAAACATTTAGTGTAGCGTGCGATCTACCGCTTACATGTGATGCTCTACCTCTGATCTACCCGCATTACTATCCAGTTCTTTATCAGCAAATTCAGAGCAAGCGTACACTGCATTCTTATACGAGAACACCTACTGCTAACAGATGTGAATATTATTGACGCTTGCCATAAATGTGGCACATAGATGAGTGAAAGACGACAGAAGAACCGTAATGGTGAATTTTTTCCTATATTCGAGTGCCCAAAAAAAAATTGTCAAACTTTTCATTAGGAAATGCTTTTTTTCACTTAACGGACCTCAATGGCAGAGTGATGTGTAATACTGTAATCTAACACTGTGCGAGATTATGGAAATAGTGTTCATGTTTGTCACCGAATTACCTCTCATTCGGGTAGCTGTACTAGAAGATCCAACAAAACGATCATCGATTTAGTATAACTTGTGTCATGAAGTGTACACTGCTGTAATTTAAAAAAAACAAATATGCACAGATCACAGATCACAGATCACAGATGGCGTTCACCAAAAACAGGCTGGTGGATCGCATGCTACTCTAAAAACGATGAGTTGGTAGATCGCACGATACACTAACACTAAATGGCGTTTGCATAAAAATTCGAGTTTACCCCATGATTTGTTTTACACAAATATTTTGAAAAATACTGGGTATTTCGAAAAGAATTGTGACCTCCCAAAAGAAAAAATTTGATTCACTTTCCTACCAGAAAAGATATTGAAGTTGAAAATCAAAACAACTTTTCTACTATAAAATATAAATTGTGTAACCTACACACACAGATACTAAAAAAAAATGCATCATTGTAAAATGGTTCTTGGCCTACCTGCTACCTATATTATGTAATTTATATGAATACTAAAGTATTCAATAGAATGATCACTATAGGAAAAACGATAACTATTAGGTACCTAATATGAATTATTCTTTAAAAATAAAAATATAATAGGTACCTACATTAATTAGTGAAAACTTAAATTTTGAAATGTTCAGGTAATTCATTTATTCCATGCCATAGTTGTATAATAATACTTTGATAAAAAGGTAGTTAACAATAATAAAATATTTATGTTTAACAATTAATAATTATAACATTATAGATAAGTACCTATTTAATAAAATATTATAAAAATTGACCCTCAAAAAGACTCCGGTAACTTTTGAACATAGATGTTTAATAAATAAATGTTGAACATCTTACACATTTTAAACTGTTCATTTTATAATATTGTATCATTTAAACTTGTATAGTTTGATTGGACAGCTAACATATAATAATTTTCCAAAATTAAATATTTATATTTATAGTAGGTACTCTTAATTTACATAATTATTAGGGCTGTATAATAACGAATGTCTGTACAAAAATATTTTTAAATTAAGTTATGCGAAGTGATAGCTCATTGTAACTAAAAAAAAAGAGGGTAAGTGGATGTCGCTCTGCTGTACATTATGTATCTAAGAGGTCGATGTAATGGATGGTATTAAATTTGAATTCAATGATATCAAATCATTATAATACCCGAAAAACGATTCTTAGCGGAGACGGCATATCAGTTTAGGATATTTTATATTGTTATTACTTATTATTAATATGGTAACCGGTAAGTTGAATTAATATTAGCCATTAGGTATGCTTAAATTATCAGTGATGCTGGAAAAATATTAAATATACTAATATAATATTGGGCTGTTTTGGAACCGAATTACAACAAAATGATAAACGTTATTCTTTGTATGTTAATATACAATCTTATCTAAATTTGAACTTACAATGTCTGTAAAAAAAAATGTATTCATATATTTTTTAGATTTTTTAATGACCGAAAAATCTACTTAAGTGGAATCATAATATATTATATATAATTTTCAATCCTTAGCTATGAAAATTGAAAATGTTATACATTTTTATCAATAAAATCATTTTCAATTTTCAATTTGAAAAATATTGTCAAAATTTGAACTTTAAATGCTTATAAAAAAAAATCATAACTATATATTTTTAATATTTTTCAACTGCTATTGTAAAAAGTTATCAAGAGTCTTGTATTAAATGTTCATGCTTTTTGACTCAACCAATAAAATGTTATTGACATTTACAGAAAAAAATTAAAATTTTAAATGTCTGTCAACAGCTGAAAACGAGTCAAAATATTTTGAAAATATTATCAAGTTTATGAATTGATGAAATAAACATTTGGTATAAATTTCAAGTGTCTACAGTAGTTCGTTATTGAATTTCAACAAAATAATAAAATCGTTGCAAGAGAAATCGAGTGAATATCCAAAGTTGTAAAAATTTCAACTTCAAATTTACAACAAATTACATGGAACCTTATATTAAATTTTCAAGTTTTTTGACATAGTGAACATTTTTTTACCGACTTGAGTTTAAAAAAAACAAATAATACTCGAAAATGTAATATGCCTATTGCCTATGAATGGTTCAACACAAATCAAAGTTTTATAGTGTATTTTTAATGCTTACACAACTATTCAGTGAAAAATGCATGTGTCTACTGTCATTTTTGTTAGAGTAACACTACAAAGCAAAATCGATTTTTTCGAAAAATGGTTTCGGTAAAAATTCCCGTTTTTCCTTAATTTTTTTTTTTTGTTTTTCCTGTTACTTTTGAAAACTATTGAACATTTTAAATTTTGACCTCCCGCATGCATCAACTAGATTCACTTTCTTACCAGAAAAATTGCTGTTAAGGAAAATCGAAGCACTTTTATTGCAAGAAACCGTGATGACAAACACACAAAAAAAAAAATAAATATAAAAGCATACATCATTGTAAAATCAACACATTCGTCGCTAAACTCAGAATCTAAAATACATAGTCGACATTTTTTCATTAAAAAGTCATGTTCAAATTTGGACGAAGTTTAAATATTTATACACAGAATGATGATTTTAGTTATTATTTTATAATTAAAAAATATTTTTAAGACAAATTAAGTACCTAAGTAGGTAACAACTTTACTTTTGTAACATATTAAACATCGATTTATAGCGTAGTTCCTAGTTAAAATTTACATTACTTAATGACTAATTAGTAATGACTATAATGAGTAATGAGTAATGTTACAAAAAAACGTGACGGATACATAATTAACTATTGCCTAAACAAATCATCATTGTTTTGAAAAACACTGAAGAGTTTTTTTATAATTTTTAACACGAAAAAATTATTTTGTCACCTTTCGAGTTTTATTAAAAATGTATTGAAATGTATTGATAACACTTTTTTCAGTAGTGACTAGTCACCAGTGGTACCTATAACCCAGAGGTATTGAAACTGTGCGTCGCAAGGGCGTCGCGGGAGTTGTCGAAGAAAGCCGCGTCCTATAATTGAAAACAAATAAATATTTTTAAGAAAAACGTTTATGATTGATGCACACCGGTTAGGAAACGTTGAATTGTCTACAATAATCATTCACTAAATATAGCTTTTGTAGATATATATTTTTTGATATATGTAGTATGATAAATAAATAATTAGGATAAATATTATAAAATACAAATTACATTCATATAAACATTGATTTTTTTGTCATTTATAATTTGGGAGAAGTCAATATTTTGTGAAGACTCAAAGGAGCCGTGGGATGAAAAAGTTTGTATACATATCTGCTATAACCTATAATAGGTAAATACCTAATATATTATAAACAATAGGTAAATATAATTCATGTATAATTTTCTTTTACAAGTACATAATATAGGTAAGTAAATTATTTTTCTTAAAATAGTTTATTTTTTATACAATTTATCACTCGTAATTATGCTCTCATCGTCGTCAGATTTATCAATCTGTACATAGTGGTTTTTTGATATTGTAAATTGTAATAACTATTTATTGTTTATTATTTATTAATTTCATGAACAATTCCTCCTTACTAGCTTTAGTCTTCACTCTTCAAAATACGCGATCTGCCAAGAGATTGTGTTTTATTTAGATATGTTATTTTTTCACCAAACTGCACGCTTGAACAAGGATACACAGTTCGCCATCCAGTGACGTCGTGAACTCTTAACGAAATCGATTATTGTGGTATATAGTATGGATTTAAAAAAAACTGTAGTTAGAAAACTGTTATTGCATCATAGGATTATTATCCGGTAAATTTAATTATTCATCCGTCGAATAGTCGAAGGAAACGAAACCGTTGTCCGCGTCATCGTAATAAATGACATTTGGTTACACTAATCTGTGACAATTGTAACGTTGACTATTGAATATTATAATATTATTTCCGGATAACAACAAGGACTTCGGTTACGATTTAAAGTTTAAACGAAAATATCTTTTATCAAAGTCATAGTTAAAGCATAGAACATGATTTAAACAAATATTGAGAGCGCGCTTTCGCCACAGTCGGCTTTGTGACGTTGCCACGACGATACCATCTTTACAACGTCCTTGGACTTCTCGATGAGCCGACGGCGTAGTGGTCAGCCTGTTCAACGGCAAAAAAACAACGTCCCATTCGCAACGGCTTCACCCTTCTAATATTATTCTTCCTTCGGATTGCCACGATTATTTTTCACCATTTTTTTCTTACGCTTCCCGTACACACTGTACTTCCCACGATAAATACCATATCCCCTACTCCGCGTAATTTCACAATTATTCACAATCACCTTATTCTCGTGACGTCTTCGTGCTATATATAATTATTAATAAATCTGCGTTCGTTGTTTCAATTTTTTTGTCTGGCTCGCTACTCGCTAGTTGGCTAGTTTGCTCTCTTTTGTTGACTTCGCAGTTACTCGCAATACCGTCGGACCTTGTCGTCTGAACGTTTTTGTTCGTTTGCCTGCCACCTCTAAATCCTATTCAATTTGCTGATTATTTCGCCGTTTAACCCGGAACTGTCACAAGACTCCAAGCGTTCACTACGTCCCCTATAGTTAAGTGGAATTCCAAGAGACCAGTCGTTACCACAGGAGATACGAACATACGCATGTCAATCCAGAATCTCAACGTATTCGGTAAGTACGAGGATTGTTACTCGAGCTCGTAGCCTGAAACGCTTTAAGTGGTGCCCATAAGAGGACACGTCATCCGACGCAGAAATTAGGTATTTTGCGAAGTATTCCGATTCCGGTAGCGTTAACCCAGTCGGGCGTTGTCTCGCTGCCTCACTTTCTTTGTGAACACCCGTCACGGAGTGTTAAGGCCAAACTTGTTTTAACATGGCCTTCGAATAAAACAATAACGAACAGGGTTTTGTGCTTTTGTCCGCTGTTTTGCTGGTCAGTTGCATTCTTGTTGTGGGTGTTGGTTGACGTCATTTGTTTTTTTTTGTTTTTGGCAATACGACTACGAAAACTATGTCTATGCGAGTAGAGCTACCCATGACATTTTTTTATACCGTTTGCTATTTTTTAATTTTTATAGTTATAGACCAATTATAATTTTTAATTTAACACTAAACATTATGTGACGTACTCACTGGTGCTACTAGAGTGTTGAAATCATGGGGGTGCTACAATTCCAACAATTTTGTATCACTTACAAATTCGTGGGGGGGGGGCTCTGCTCGCCTCTGATCCCATCCCCTCTAACATTACATATTACCAATATTTAGATTATACTTTTATCCACAATACCATTATTAGAAAAAAAATGTAACACATAATATTTTTTATTATTCAATAAATTTTGTGTTCAATATTTCATTTGGAACAGTGTCACAACAAGAGTTCAAATTTTGGGAGTGCTACAATTTTGAATGGCTCACATAGCTATAGAGATTTCTGGGGAGCTTATGACTATTGAATGTCAAAATAGCTTATTCTTGATATTTCTTATTTAAGACCCGTTTGCTGATGCAATCAAGGGTGCAGACGATGACGTTCAAGACGGACTTGTTCACATAAGAATTCAACAGCGTAATGGTCGTAAAACATTAACAACGGTTCAAGGTCTATCGTCAGAATATGACTTAAAGAAGATAGTACGGGCCTGCAAAAAGGTAATAACTAATATTAAATAAGTTTTATCACAACATATTAAGTAGCTATTTATTTAATTGTTCTTTATGTTATACTATTACTACAGTTTAAAAACCCTAAAAATAATTTTTATCAATACTTAACTAAAAGAGAAATAATTTTAATTCCATTTAATAATCAACCCTTTTAATCTGAACATTTCTTAATGCACAATACGATACAACATAACTCCAAAATAAAAGTAATTTCAGACATTTTCAGTATTATATAAACTTATGTATTACAGTTATTTTCATGTTAATATTTTAGGAGTTTGCTTGCAACGGTACAGTAGTTGAACATCCTGAATACGGTGAAGTGTTACAATTACAAGGGGACCAACGAGAAAACATTTGCCAATGGTTAACTAAATGTGGTCTTGCCAAGTCTGATCAACTCAAGGTCCATGGTTTCTGAAAGAAACAATTTAAACATGCTACAAAATATATTGGATTGTTAACGTACAACATCTCAGTCAAACAAATAATAATTAATTCAAAATTCTCAATTTCATAACATGTTTTAATAAATGTAATATTTAATCCTAGTGATTTTTCAAATCATTTAATGTTCAACAAAGTAGATTTGAATTAGCATTAGTGCCTATGTATTTCTATGCTACTGACATATTTAGAGAGTATTTTTTATTATTTTCATAATTATATGAAATAAGAAAAATTATTAACTGTATTATATTTAAATCCACATATGTAATGTAATGTGAATGCTATAAACTTCATTATAGATACCTATGGTATTTAAAATTTTTATTTCATAAATGTACACATATTTTTTTCATTTGTAAACTGTGAGAACTTACCACATCTCAAGTAAAATATATTAAAAATATAATATTATATACACACATTGCAAACAAGTGCAGTAAGTCCTCGTTTAACAGCCCTGTTAGATTAAATTTTCAGCAACTATTAATTGACATTCACTGTTTAATGATTTAATCTATATTCTAACATTGATTTTGACTGACAACTTATTTTTTATTTTATGTCTTAGTTCACATTTTTTTTTTTCAGAAACAACCCTTATACTAAGCAAGGATTTACTGAATATTATTTTCTATTGGTTTACCAAATGGTGTTATAATAAATCGTATATATATTTGTATGAAACATGACTTATGTAAAAATCTAATTAAACGTCCATTTACTCATAAATTGAATAATATATATTAAATACTGAATTGTAGAAAATTTTGCTCACTTAATTTATTAAAGTTATAAATTTGTACCAAAATGAAAGAATAAATTTTTAAATCTTACACTAATTATTTCTATGTGTGCAGTAATTTATATTATCAAATACTTGTTAGAAATACAAAAATGTACTTTGTTATCTCCTATGATCTTGAACAAAGCTCCTTTTGTTGTGAATATTATTATTAGTTATACCCTACTAAGCCAATGAGGAGAAAAATGCTAAAATATAAATTACATTTTTTAAACAATACCTTATATTTACATTTCAATCATTGTTTGCTAAACATAATACTTCTTGAATTCTTAATTATCTTAATGCTTAAAAGTAAAAACCTATAATAATTATTAATTGGTTTTCTATTTTCAATTAAGTTTCAAATATCATAAAATACCTTTAACAAATTAAAGAAATTTTAAAATTTACATTATAATATCATTAAGTCCATGATGATACTCATTCCCACATCATTTAAGCTTGAATGTTTTTAAAATAATTAATATTACATCTTATTCTAAATAAGTTTATAACCTAATAAACATTAAAAAAAAATATGTCTTAATGTTTGGATAAGGATGTATTTCTTTACATTGATTAGTTCATAATTTTTGTGTGCCAAAATATTTACAACTTTTTTACTTGTAAATCAATATAATAAATTATAGTTGAGGCTCAGTAAGGACAGTAAAAATATCGGAAATAAGAATTTATAAAAGAGCAATATTCCTTCATTGTTGTTAAGTTAAACTTTAAAATAAATTGGTTAAATCTATGTCAATTATTAAGTATATTATGCAATATTAATTACTTTATAGGTTGTGTAACCATGTCCAATTAGCAACATATTCAAATCTTCAGATCAATTCGAAAAATATTTGTGTGCTTACTTTGAATTTGAATGATTATGGTTTTTTTTAACTATTATGTTTATGAAGTAATTGATTTTTTTTTTAAAAGGGTGTTAACTACAAAAATCAAAAACAAAATGAGTGGTATCAACATTTTCAGCAAAAAGAGTATTAGTATATTTCAAAAAAAATGTATAAAGATCACTAATTTGGGTAAATTATATTTTTCTATGTATTAAGGAATGCTTTGCTGCAGCCTATAATAGCTATTAAACTAGCTGTTAAATGATTAATAATCATTAATAAGTTCTCTTATCAACAATAATCAAATAGAAAAAATTCCGATTACGTCAGGTTACTAACAATGTATTTTAGTTCATATTAGTCATTAAAAGATAACACTAAAAACTATTATCTTTATTGTTCATTCCTGCCTATTAATCAATAATCGTACTTTATTATTAGAACAAAATTATTTAAAATATATTTTCAGTTATAATATCTATTCCCCTATTCCCCATCAAAAACTTAAATGATGCCTGTGTATGTGTATGATAATCTATAGACTATATAACACGAAATTATTTAAAATGAATCATCGGATATTCTGATGCTTTGGCTTTGCATCTGACTTCTTAAGTCACTTAATCTTATTTCATATGAGGATACTTCTTCTTTTGGGTATACAATATACATTAATTTAATAATTTATATCTTTGTTGATGAATACGTTCCAGAAACTACACTTCTGAAATAAGTTTTGTATTTGAAGAATACCTAACTGAACAAATCCAACTTTAAAATAATAAAAAAAACCGTTGAAGTCACTCATCTGCTGTAATATTGGTAGCTTTTTAATGTAAGTAACAGTAACCGCATCACATCGAATATATATGATACATCTGAATTAGGTTGTGTTCAATTTGTAAATAAATGTAGGTAGGTACCTACCTATACCAAAAAAATTGGCAAAATTTTGTTCTATAATACATCCCATGTTATTACCAATAAAAAAATAAATTTTAGTAAAATATCCTCAAGCTGACGTCCGTCTCTGCTCAGAAACGTTTTTTGCATATAGGTAAAATGATTTACCTACATGGCTATATGTGGGTATACTTTATATATATCGTACACATTACCTAGGTACTGCATTAGCTGTCTGCGACACAATATCGAACGGCCAGTATTAAATTTTAATGATTTACCCACATCGAGCGACCTTATGTGAGTTACAGACGACAGTCATTGATATAAATTAATACATTTATCATGGTCTTACCCTTACGAGCTTCAACCGGGTTTCCACTATTATACGCGTGTGTGGTGTACACGAAAAATGTTCAGCTCTATCTAATAGCACGGTAACGACGTGGTAACCGTGTGGTAACCTAACCTAACTAACCAATTATAGCTGAGGATTGAAATTTTAAGCGAACGTGTAATGTGGAAATCCGTTTTTAGTCTTAAGATAATCTTATATATTTTATTTAATATCATCTTGAATCGTGGTCACGGTATAAGCAGCCGCAGAGAATACCTAACCTATACGGCTATACCTATACTGGCTACAGTTACCACGCGAAAACGCACCGTGATCTTCGTATATGATATGTTAACTAATTGTTTTAAATCTATACCTAGTATATACATATATAGTCTAAACATATGTCTCGCCGCGTTTTTTCTACACAAATTATTGCTCGCCAACTATGAAAAAATATTTTAGACATTAAGTATGGTTTTCGTGTTCAAAATATCTATTTTATTTAATATCAAAGTATCTATTTTAAAAGTCCGATTTCTCGCTGATTTCCATCTAATATCATCCTGCAACAGCTAATCATCTAGCGCGCCTTGAAGAAGTATCAGCAATCATCAGCTAGGTACTCCCTAGACAATCTGAAGGCTGGTACCTACATGCTACAGAGTAGGAATGCTCATGCCACACTGTACACATACAGTTTATGCAGAGGTAGGTACATAAATTAATATTTATATATAATACGGTTGACGGGTGGCCGTGTATGTGTACTAGTAAATATACTAGCAGAACAAGGCAATAAGTCAACTAGTCTAGTCCCCTTTGGGTGGATCGTGGGTGTAAAAAATAATACTGTATCTCAAAAAATTTAACATCGGATTTCATAGTCCTCGCCACCAATGACACATGACTGCACATGCTATTTGGACGTTTCTCCCCTCTCCTCCCCTCTAGAATTTTAGCGGTAGATAATAAATTGGAAAATAGTTTCTTTGGTTTTACTCAAAATATTTGATCAGATTTATCGACTGTCATCATTCACGTTATGGATTTATTACCCAATTTAATGGATAATGATTGATAAACCAAAATTATGTAATAGTATTAATGCTGAATTATATTTGTACATTAATTTAACATATAATTATTTTATGAAAAATCTCGTAAATAGTACCTAGGTACATGTATTTATTTGTATTTGTAATTTGTATATTGCTTTATATATTTACTTTTAATTTTTGGCAGGAAATTGTCCCGTTTTTGGGGGGAAACGTCCTAGATTCACTGCATATAGGTAAGTTATCCTGTATAGGGGACGCAGATAAAACCCACAGAGTAAATATTATTATGAATGCATTAATATCTGTATACAGGGAGATTTGTTAAGCATACCCTTTATTACCCCTACATATCCCCATCCCTTTTTTTCTTTAATATAATAGGAAATGGAGTAATTCAGTCATTTAAAATGTGATCTTTGTATTTTTATATACATTCTTAAACACTGTATTTTCGAATAACTCCTTGAGATTTTTCGTACCACTTTAGAATGTCCTTTGGTAATATTGCGATACAAACATCTGTTTTTCAAATGAGAATCCAATTTTTCACTTAAAATTATTCAGTAGATGGTTTTTTTTAAATTTACATGTACTTACTTGTATCTAAATCAAAATTCGATCGAATGAGTTATTTTGATACATAGGTTATATACGGATAATACCGTATAATGGTTTATGTAAAAAATTAAAATGGTTTTACATAATTCATTAATATTAAAATATTAAATTTATGTTATGTTGGATATAGACATAATATAGTATAGCAACTATTTATTACAGTCAGAGTATTTTTACAAACCATAAAATGTTGATGGATTAATGTTATAATTACTATATAATTTTTAAATCATCATTGCCTGCGTATTTTCTATGCCTATTATCCTATAAGTACATAATATTTAATAACTCGGAACTAACTCCTCGCTCGAATATTGATTTAGATATATCAAAATTCTCAAAAAGAATATCTGCTGAATAATTTCAAGTAATAAACGGGCTCTCATTAAATAAACAGAAGTCTATATTGTTTCGAGTCTACAGCACACCACGGGACATTCCTGCTTAATTAGTGAAAACTACCTAGTACCTACATTGTTACTACCTAACCTGATCAGATTTCGAACAAGTGCATTTTTATTAAAGAATAGAAAAAGTTGGGTATGTTTGCAGGGCAATCACTCTGTACAGTTTGCGTTAAAACTATAAACGCACCTCCGATGGGACTACGATATTATTATTATTATTATTATTATTACGTGTACCTATTACCTGCTGCCTGCAGCTGTGAATTAAATATACATACATATTATTATTATTATTATTATTCAGTAGCCACTACGTCATAGCGCGTCCGTCACCGCCGCCCTTGCGTTTCCATCGTCGTCGTCGATTGCCGACAGTCCGTATTGAATTACACGCGGCACCGTTGACGACGCACTTACCTTGTTTAATATTGTTATATCCGTACAGATACGCATGCACTCGCCCATTCGCCACCCCACCCATGGCCTCTGCCATGCCACTAAACATCGACATAGCTCGCCGGGTAGCAAAATATTATTACCATTCTGCACGAGAGGTACAAAAAAAATAAATTATACTGCTGTCTCATTGGCCTATCTGTTTGGCACAAAAATTTTAATTTTTATGATTTATGAGTTTGTATCACAAGATATTTTAATTAAATGCATTTAATAATTACGAATATTATAACAATTAAATTATTAAATAAGTATTATAATTTTTAAGGAACATATTTTGATTTGTACATTATATTTTTTACCTATTTTTATAATACAATACGATATTATATATTTTACACCTAAGATAATAATATTTATTTTTATAATATATTATGACTTATTTATATTTAAAGATAATATATAAATAAATAAATAACAATTTTTAACTTTTTAGGTTTCGCTTTTATTGTTCCACCGACCGCCTCAGCGTTATCGTACCTATTTATCTGTCGTCATCGTGTCTATGCGGGACTCGCACCGAGCGCATAATTTTACTACGTTTTTATTATTACACATATAATGTGCCGTTTTTACAATTAAACGACAGATATAATATAATAGTTTAGGGGCATATTATTATATGTCCGTTCGTGTGACGCCTGCATTTAAATGTTGAACGCGCGTAGGCAATATTCGTGTTTGTATTCATTATACAATTATTTTAATTTGCTCGACAATATTATAAAACTAATACAATTATTAAATAATGAATACAAAGTGTATTCTGGTAAACATACGAGAAAGAAACATAACCAATTTCATTTTATGGAAATGCGGATATTATGTAAAATATCAATTGTCTATTAAATACGTAGTCCAATTTCCAATTTAGCTCATTTACTATACAACAGTGGCTCTTTTGAATGGGGGGGGGGGGGAGCGGATATAACATGTTTCACAAATCTCAGGTCACGTTATAATATGTCGATTAATATATGCTTGCAATCCTTGAACATCAAAAAATATTATCTATGTATATCATCAAGTATTTTATATACAACAAAAATAAGGGGAATATGACCAACCACCAATGAGCACATCCCTGCATGCTGTATAATATATGGGAAGTATTTTGTACAGAAAAATTCTTCGCTATTGTCATATAATTTAGGTTAAAAATAATTTATTTGGATGCCATGCAGTATTTTAACAATAAACTAAAACAACGAAATTAGTAAAGAAAATAAATTGACAACGATTAAATAAATGTCTTATATATTTTCATTAAAAACTATTGGCTGCAAAATAAATATATCTTGAGTTAAAAATACCTAATTCTAACTTTTGGGTGGTTTTTTAAATTTCAAAAGAACTTAGCCTCCCCCTTTCTCCTATCACCAACATGGCAACATGATCTACTTATATATGCGTGTACATGTTGTTAATTATTAAAAATATTAAAAATAGTTATCTTAAGATAAATAAAAAAAGTGTAAGTACGGCATTTAATTAATAATTGGGATAATTTAATAAAATATAAATAGGCTAAAAGTATTTTATAACTCATAGCAAAATATAGACTGGAACGAGTAATTAACTCGTTCACTTTAGAACGGAATGTATAATAGTTTTATTATAAAATATAGAAATATAGTAATACATATACTCTATAGTACCTCAACAATCAACTGGTGTTTTATTTACAAATACGGAGATTTTTAACTTTTAAGTGGGTACCTAATTAGAACAATTTAAAATAACACCTAACCAAAATAACCATAATAATATTATTATGAGCTATAATATTTTCTAATGATTTAGATAATAATAACAACAATGTTTTTTTGTATTAATTACTATTATATTTTATTACATTAATTTTTCATATAACATTGTTTAATTAATGGTTCATTAATATGTAATGGACAAATTATGGGCCACAAATATACTAAATCATATTTAAAGGACCATTAACTCACTACTCACTAGTCGATATTGAAGATTGAGTGTCTTATTACCAGTTTAGACAACAAATAAAATTAAATTAAAAAATCTAACGACTATACTATACAGCAGAGTGACTTCCTCTGTTTTTATAATAATTAATACTTACATTGCATTAAACCACCTTATTTCAAAAGGCAAACTTTCTGGTTCTAAAATTAAATATTTTTGTATACAGCCTATGTATATAAGGTATTCCGCCATTTATTAGTTTATTATTATTCGAAAATTATATTGACCATAGTGTATTAATGCATTTTTCTACTAGATGCAGGGCCGGACTGGGCAGGCGGGATACCGGGATTTTCCCGGTGGGCCGCTTGTACTTGTAGGTGCGTTTTTTTTTAAAGTTTATTGATTGAGACATTCTGTCAATAGACATAGACACGTTTTCTAATGCGATTGAATATAATCTAACCTTGAACATGGGTGTGCCATAAAATATTAAGGAAATTCATCAAAATAGATATGAACAAATGTATAAATTGCCAAAAACCGATCGTTAATCGGTTATCCCTTTCTTATCGTAACGGACGTCTGCGCCGCCTAAAAATGCAACAATCGCTCAGACGAAAATTAGTACTGTTCGCGCACGTGTTCGGTGATCATTAATAGTTATCATTTATCGAAGTGTCATGTTTATTGAGTAACGAATCGTTTTTGTTGAAAAAAAAACAGAATCTGTCCTCAAGTTTTTATAATGAAATGGATACCAATAATATAAAAAAAAGAAAAGGAGGCGCTGAAAAAACAGAGAAAAAAAATTAAAACTTTTAGAAGCTCAGGCATAAATTTGTAAATCAATAAAAGATATTTAAAAAAAAAAGTTGATGAAGGTACTCCGGCCACATGTAATACATCGTCTTCTCAATGTCAAAAATAAATTACGAAAATGCAACTAGATTTTGAACAAATTGCTTGTGTAGAAAAAAATTTAACAAAAGAACCACAAATAAAATGCAATTTATTTGAAGACGACACTAACTTGGAAAATAAAAAAATAGATACTATTACAAATAATATGAATGATAATGTGATGAAATTAAAAAATGATTTAAGTGAAGACTATTGGTTTAAGCCGCCAAAAAAAGGAGAAATAACAATATTTTTTAAGTATCATCCTATTCGAATAAATATCACAAATTCTAATTCAGAAAAATTATACAAAAGAAAAGACAAAACATGCAGAAAATGGGTTACTTATTCTAAATCACAACAATTATTTTTCTGTTCAATATGCCTTGCATTTCATAGTCAACTTGAAAATAATTTTTGTAAAGGAGTAATTGATTTCAAACATATGTATCAAAAACTGGAAGAACACGAAAAAAGTAAAACTCATTCTGCTGCTGTTGAATCATTTATTATTCAAAGTAAAAATGTTGATATTAAAACACTTTTGTGTACTAAAAGTGTTAATCTCCATAAAAAACAAATTTTAGACAGACGTGCAGTACTACATAGAATTATCGATGTTATAAAATTAATTGGAAAAAGAGGTCTCAGTTTTAGAGGATCAATTGAATCTGCTTATACTCTTGAAAATGAAAATGTAGACCATGGAAAATTTTTGGAAATATTAATGTTATTGTCAAAGTACGATTTTACATTGAAAAACCACTTAAATCAAACTATTGAATTAAGTAAAAAAAGACACGATAAAGTTGGAAGTAGCCGTGGACGGGGGGACTTAATATCTTTTTTTTCAAAAACCACATTAAATGATGTGATTGATTCAATACGAGAATTAATTATTTCACGAATTGCTGATGAGGTCAATGAAGCTAAAATATTTACTATTCAGATCGATACAACACAAGATATCAACGTTACCGACCAATGTTCTGTAATTATAAGGTGCGTATTTTCGTAAAATATTATTTAGGTACATATTTTAGGTTTTAATAACTAAATTAGAAATTAAAAATGTTTTACAGATACGTGACTGACAAAGTTCATGAACGATTAATTAATTAGCGTTAAAAGCTTGTGAAGGAATGTTTTCAAAATTAAAATATATTCTCAATAGAATAAGAAATTCATTGAGCCATGATCATTTAGAATCATTTATGTTTATGTCAGCTGAATCTGATATTTTGATGGCGTTCGATAATGAAATCATAATTGACGCACTTTCTCAAAAGAGCTCAAACCTAAACAAATTGCTTGATATGTATAATTAATGTGTAGTTATTCTAGAGTCTAAATATAATATGTATTTTAAATAAAAATGATAACATTAAATTTTCTTTGTACTAACTAATTTTAATTTTTTTAAATTTTTAATAATAATATTAAGTGTTTAAATTCTCAAAATAATATACATTTTATATGGAAAAATATGTTTTAAGGTTCTTTTTTTAAGTATACCTAAGTGGGTCGATTTTTTTTATTTTCCCGGTAGAAATTGTTGACCCAGTCCGGCCCTGACTAGATGTCTAAATATATTACATTTTATTCAACTTAGCAGCATGATATACATACATACCATGCAATGACATAAATTACCAATGCTATATCGCATATACATATTAAAATAAATATATCAATTATTGTCAAAAAGCATAATGTAGACAATAAATATACATTGATACATATTTTTAATTAATCAAGTCCCGAATAAAAGCACGAAAAGTATCACAGCTAATTTTTTTTTTGTAGGAGGGGGGGGATGTAATAATGTGTACTTTATATTTTTAAGTAGACTTATATATGGACCAATCCAGCGACAATAAATTTTATTTGGTCGTCGTCGTATTATATATTTATATCATCTATATAATTTTTGTTCTTATAACAGTTAACAGTACGAATTCGTATTTTTTAATAATTTATCTACTTATTAATTAACCTTATGTTCTTTTCTAAAATATACATAGTTTGTAATAAGTAACAAAAAAAAACGGTCGCCTCTTTCTAATTATAATTATATAATATTATGTAGGATGTAATGAAGTATAAATAATATGTGTACGGCGTAACCTCGTAGGTAGGCACTTATAGAAAAGCTATAAGAAAACGTTATAAACGCTGATAATATCAATTTGTTGTTACAGATTTGAATCAAAAACTGAAAGGCCAGTCAATGATCATTTATACTGAATAGTATAACTTAATGCAGCGAGGCCCAAGTATTACATAACAGGTAGAGTAAAACTAACCTACTATACCTAGTACACACAAGTACACAAGTACATAACACGCAACCACCCATCTACATTAAAAAATGCATAATTTAGAGCATTCTTTAATATTTGATACATCCATAATTTTCTAGTAAGGTCTAGGGTGACTACCTCACCCGTTAACATTTATAGCGTCACCAGACTTTAAAAAAAGGTGATTAAATCTAAGTTTTGAAAAATCCATCTAAGTGTTATAACTTTTAGTTGATACGAAGTGCACAACGCGCGGGTACAGCAAAGCGCAAGCTAATGCGTCATCTAACGTAAAATAAATTCCATAATATTATCTGTACATTGAAACCACGTGTTGCGTGAATATTTAGTGTTTACATTTGGACGATCTAAAAAAAAATATCAAATCATAAATGTGCATAAATCATAATATTTTAAATTTATAAAATACAACTTCATAATACGTCATGTGAATCTGAAGAGCTGCACGGTTTTCGTCGAACCAGAAGCAACACTGCAGGTGTATGTCGAATTTTATAGTATATCTGGACAGATAATTTTTACCTCCAACCACAATTTACAATATATTACGTACACTGTATAGTGTAGTACAGTGAGGTCGGCGGGGCAGACTAGTCACGAGATGGGGTTGGCAGACGCCTCTAAAGTACACAATATCGTAAAATCCATACGGCTGTGCAAACAGACGGTCTGACTCCGCAGGCGCATGTTTAATTTCCATTGACGGATTGGCGACGCCGCGTTATGATGCCGTTGTCATCGTCAACAACGTCGTCGTTTTGGTCGATTGTAATATTGTTATTGTTATTGTTATTGTGGTTTTTGGTAATGTGCTATGTTGAACAGTTTCTGCGACGGCGACGCAATTATCATGATAATTTAGCACGACATAGGCAAAGGCAAAGGCAAAGGCGATAGCGAGCGGCGGGCGACGACGCGACGACGGCGGCTGCGACGGACGTGGAAGGGATCGGTCACGGGGAGCGTGTCGGTTGACGACGGCGGCGAGTCAAAGCCGTACCGTTCTCGCGTTCAACAGGTCCGGCGTTATATCTCCGTGTGCCGTGTGACTCGCAGCAGATTTAGTGGTGTGCCGCATCGTGGCGGACAGTCCGTCAACGCACCCGGTAAATATTCATCGCAATATCGTGTGTATTGACAATAATATAGTACATTATTATCTATTGTCGAGTGACGTACATATAATTTTGTTTTCCCTACTTCCGTTCTCCGGGGACTAATCTGTGCAGTGCTCGTGTCTCGTCGCTCGTTCCGTGCACACACCCGCACACCCACAAACCTACACACACACACCCTCCCACCCGCATATACATACGACGTACACACGTATATTGACGTCTCTCGGGGCTAGTGAGAGAGCGGCTCGGTACGCGTGCGTGAGTGAGTTCGTTCGAGTTTACATCGCGCTCCCCATAAAAAAACGGTTCGCTCGTCGGATATCCGGCCCGTGCGTGGGCGACGGGTGCCGTGGTACTCGTCCGCGGACGGTTCTACGGATCACACTCTGCCGGTGGTCATGACGTTCCGAACCAAGGGTCTCAACAAGCAGCAGCAACAGCTACAGCGGGGACAACAGGACTCGCACTATCCCAACAACAATCACCGACAGCACCGAAATCGTTACGACGACGAGGACGGCGGCTGCGATGACGACAAGACCGGCGCGCCGGCCGACCGTCATCAGCCACTGTCGTCCGCAGCATTCGGCGACGGTGGAACATCTTACAGTCCCCGGCGTCTTGCTGCCGTACAATACAAGGTAAGCGGATGGCACGCACAAGCGTATGCGCGGTATAATAAGCGCATACGGTATACTTATACAATATATGATTCATACATTATTATACACCTACGTTTTATTGTTCCTGTTATGAGCGGTATAGACAGCCGAGTACCATATACCTAGTATCATATACTATACTTATAAATGTATTTTATTATCGTTATCATTATATGCCTTGTGTCTACCCAGCGATGACTCGTGCGTGCAGCGTACGACATCGGAACTCCGCGCGGTGAACCCGGAACGCGACTTTATAGCGAGAGTGACACCAGAGAGAGAAGGAATGAGGGAAAGAGTGAGCGAGCTAGATATAAAGTGAGAGGAAACTCCGTCGCTCACGTGTACACGAGCGCGCTCGAGCTCGCGGAAACAGGAACCTGTATATTGGCGCGCGCCTTTCTCCATGCGCCCGAACGGTCATTGAGAGAGCGGACTCGATGAGACATGATGATGATGATGATGATGATGACGATGGATAATAAACGCCACCGTCTGGGATTCGAGCTCGTATCATAAACAACAACAGTATTGTTGTATTATCGCGCGGTGTACAATGCTTGAATTGGGAAATACGCATTAAAATGGGATGCTGCAAAAGTATGTAAAAAAATCATGCCCGAAGATTTAAACAATATAATGTCTTATCGATTAGGAAAATTAGGCAAAAATATAAGTATAGGAGGGGAACGCTCCACCCCCTGAATTCGAGCACTGAGCTTAGTGAGTATAGATCACGCAGATGGCTCTCGTCGATCGTTGGACAAGCACGTGCAAATATAGATTGTCACAATTTATTTGACCGGCATTCATACTATAATTTTATATTATATATAGTTACTAAACAGACACTTTGCTGGATATGAATATAGTGTCCACAGTATGCGTTGACAGTAAATCATCGTTGTCGTATGGTATATTAATTGTTTCGTCGCTAACATATGGTATAGCCGCGCCGAAGTCCCGGCGGGAGAACGGACGCACCCCGTCCGGGCCACCCGATCTGGAGGAGGAACTGCCGCCGCACAGCCGCTCCCCATCGATTCCCACCCGCTTTTATGTATATATTATATATATAATCCTTTGCCGAGCGCTCTCGGCGACTCTCTCGCGGAAAATCAATTTTCCCGATGTTTCACTTTATTTATACATACCTATATATATTTGTGTGTGTATGTGTATGTACTATCGCGTTATATTTGTTCGTGTGTAGAGCCGCATACCTATAAAGGTGATGTGGAAATTTTTTTTTAAATGAAATTACAAAATATGCATTAAATACTCGTAATATACGAGTATATAATATATACGGTTTAAAGGTACATATAAACACAATATGCCTCCGCAGAAACTATTTTTGACCGATATTATAATTATAGACCGTGAATAGGTACAAAACATATTTTATCGGGAGATTTCATAATACCTATGATATAATCACTCTCTGTATTGTATTTTCATTTTTCTGTGGAAACTTTGTTGGAAATCGTTCAACAAGTTTTGGATAGGAGTGCGGTTAAACCGCGAGTTGTAGCGTTGCGGTGCGTCCCCCCGTCCATATTATATTATTATATTATATTTATCATGTATACATATAGCTTTTATATAGCTCTCAGTACATGCTAGACCCGCATTGTCAATGGTCTTTTTACCTATATATGTGTATTTATATATGTTAGGTATATATATAATCAAACATTATATAGTCAATGCACCGTAGTCCGTATCTATATAATAATCGCCACTTATTAACCGCATAATTGTTTGTCGCGGAAAATTGCATTTCCATACGGACGTTTATCGTTGATTATGACGTGTACCCACGCGATGGTGAACCTATCTACGGCTATACGTCTCGGACTGATTCATGTTATAGTCATTATTGCACCGTACAAAATATATATACAGGCGATACCTCAGTTAATAATAATATAACTAGTTTAAAAAAAAAATTATTGACATTGCAGGTAATATGTTTTGCTTTTAATCGTTGATACGAGTTTCTTATTATATGTGCTGCTATTTTACTGCAGTCATATTCCCTAATAACCTTTCAATCTATAATATAATATTATTATTGGTATACGTTATACTTGAAACTTGTATATTATTAGTTGCAAATCATATTTCTGTAACTGTATTAATATGACATCAATATACTTTAAAATAATTTGTACGAGTAAGACGTAAATGCAAAGCAAACATATGCTTACGTGTGGCTACGCCTTAGAATGCGCACTAAGGTATTGAGATATTATGTTCATGTATGTCTAAAGAGAAGTAAAATAAATCACTTATTGAAAATGGTAGTCACGGATGAAAAGCAATGAAATTGACCGCGATATACCAAATTGTGTAGTATTCATATATTATATCAATCGACAATCATTGCATGCTTCCGACTGCGTTTTAGAGATCGATATAATATTACTTAACTGTCTAAACCATGTTTAAATATATTTAGAGTGTGTATACCTATTGAGCATTAGTATTGTAATTATTTGTTGCTGAGTAGATATATTATTATAATAATGTATTTATTTATAATCAAGCCTGTTGCGAATATTCAGCCCTCTCCCCTTGGACTGAGTCCCGAAAAAAATAGATTTAATGTTGTAGTCACTATGCATAGAGAAGATAAGACGACACCGCTCTATAAAATAGTATCTTTCAATTACGATATTGAAGCAAAAAATCACCGCAGTTTGGTAGTTCGGAATTTATTACCAGAGTACGCCACAATTCGCACGAAGGCCGACTTTTATACTATAGTCATAATGGAGATTTACATTTAAATTTTATTAAAGTGTTTACATTTTTGTTCAAATTTCAATAAACTGCATGACAAAATAATATATATTTTTACGTTATACCTATTGTATAGATTATTAAAATAAACCAATGTTTCTGAATCATATACTAATTATTACGTTAAAATCGTAATAACATTACACGGTATGTAGCCTGCATATCGTACACGTTTATTTATTTAAATAAAATGAATATTTACTGTGTGATATTTATATGTTCATTTATTAATTGATACAATAAGTATAAGGTACGAGTTTTAACTGTTAATAAAAGCTCAAAAAACTACTTCCTACTGACCAAACTTACACTCAAATACTCAAATAAAAAATCATAATAATTTCAAATGCATTAACTAAAAATATTACTACATTTTACTTACAACCTAGAATGTATTTTGTACAAGATGCTGCAGAGAACGCCTCTAGAGAAAAAAAATAAAAACAAAAAAGTTTAGAGAAGCAGTCTAAACTGATACCTATAACCGTGTAACATAATATAGTTGTTAAAATATTTGACTTCCTTAATTGAGACTATTTTAAATTGTACCTAATTGAACAGAATAATCACTTAAAAATAATTCTTACTCGGCTACTATTTTTAATTTTTAAGTAATAGTATCATACTATCATAAACAACAAAAATGTGTGAACATTTTTGATATTTTACATTAAAAAATATGTAGGTATTCATAATATAAAAACCAGCCTTCCGGCGAATGGTGGCGCCACCTGCACGACACATTTGTACTACCAAACTGTTGAGAAAATTTGCGAGCGGAATGTGTACAAGCGGTGTCAGTGACATGGTGTCAACTTATTTTCTCTACATCGTGGTTGTAGTTTTTATAACAATATTTTTTTTAAAATCTAAGACAGTATAAGTATGCATAATATTCAATTTTTAGGGGGTGCGATATTATTTTTAAGGAGTTATATACGGGTAACTTTCGAAGTGTGCGTGCGTATCATATCGTGTATGAATGTGTGCGTATAGTAAGTGATAATTATTTAAATTAATATAATAATAAATAATACAGTGAAACTTCAATATAACGAAGTCGAATAAGCAGCAAAAAAAATTCGTAATATAGAAGAATTCGTTAAATAGAATTCCGTATTTTTTTCAACTTTTTTTAAAAATTGTATTGTATGTTGTTACTTATATTATATTATATTGTTACTTCTATGTTGTATATGTTATGTAAAAAACAACATCAATTATAATATTACAGTTTAATTTAGTTTTTAATTTTATAATTCAAAGAAATAATTAGCGAGTTTTGTTTCCTTATTATTTTTATAAATTGTACTTTTTTCGTAAAAAGTTTCTATATCTTTAAGTTTTAAAGTACTGCTATTAAATTAATCAGTTTGCCTACCTTCGGTGTCTTATCTTTATCTGATTTATTGTTCATGTACAATTTTAGAACTATGTTTAAAATTTGATGGTGACAACATTTACAAAAACCAGTTTTTATCCAATAATTATTTCGTTATGTAGAAACATCAGATTCGTTATTTGGAGATGTTAATTTACGTGTATTTAACAATGAAGGTCATATGGTTTTCAAAAATAATTCGTTAAATAGAAAATTTCGTTAAATGGAAGTTCGTTATATGGAAGTTCCACTGTATTATGTACAGTGTGTGCTGTGTGACTGATTATTATTAATATTTTATAATTCTTAATAAACAAAATGTTATAATATAATTTTGAAGTTTAAGACTTCAAATTTCAAACAAGGAAAATGTTATTTTCAAATACCTATGAACTTTGTGGTGAATTTAAGCATGTTTTCAGAAGTTTTGATCGTATTTCCGTTAAAGACAGTACCCACCTTTGATATAAAACACAGTCGGGATCGAATCCTCTTGAGAGTTAGTAAGCAGTATAGTAGATATAGACATTGAATATTAATATTAGGTACAAATAAAACATTAAAAAATATAATTACACTTTTATGGAATTTTTAATTTTAATTTTTGATGGCGGGCTAGTCTATGGTTGCATTTAAAATATTTGTAGTTTCGATTTTGAAAAATCGCCCTTCCCTTCCATTTATATTACTTCTGGATCAGCTACTGCAATCAACCCATTTAATTAGGTTTAAACAAATATATGCCTTATAGTATTATACTATTTTTGACTGTACTTTTTGAACACTCTGTAGTCTGTATACACATATGTTGGTACTATTTTGAAAAGAATGAAAAGCATAAGAGTAACTACTAAGTACATAGTAATTAGGTTTTAAGTTTATCTATGTAAGATTATTATTTATTATTAATCATGTTTTTAATAATTATGACTAAAGATTACTAACTAAATTTTCAAAATGTTTACTTATGAGTTGATTATACATTCATACATATAACCTAACCTGAAATGTGAAGCTTGGACGAGTGACTCTTTTCTCAATAATGTATATTAATATCTAACTATTAAAGTCAACACTACTTTTATCACATAAGCTTTTTGTGCATTTTTGCGTTAGATTGTGTGATATCTTTCGAATAATAATGTATGGTTAAAGTAAAACACTAATTATACCCATAGGTACATTGTACATGAATCAAATGTTGCGTCAATGAGTCGTTGAAGTCGCTGTGTTTTTTACTACTGGTTATTTTGTACAGCACACGTGAGATTTTAATACATATTATGTATTACTATAGAATATCTGCTTCAGTATAGCTAGTAAAGACGATAAAAGAAATAATAAAACAATTTTTTTTTAATCGATGATTAATACAATTTAATATTATTGTATCTAGCGGACAGTGTTAAAATAGAGATAGTACCTACAATTTTAACAGCTATAATTGTATGGTATTTTTTTTCCGTGTGGATTATTAAGACGTGATTTTATGGGTCGGCGATCTGGTTCGGTAGAACGTAAAAAGTCTTATCCTCTCCACTTGATGTACATAACTGGTTTTTGTAATAATTAATTGTAATTGAATAATGAAATAGAAATTATTATTGACAATACACATTTAAATTATTTTAAAATTAATTATACTACATTTATACCTACCTTTCTATTATTACCTACCAATTCTATTATACCTATATATTAATATATACCTATAAATCATATAATACTAGGTATGTAATATGTGTGTATTGTACTACTGTGTACCTCTAAATAACTCATACTTAAAGTAATTTAGATTCTTATGTGGCAGATTTGAGAATTGTAATTGTTAACAATTTTTTCGGCACGTTTTCGTTTCGATGCACATTTGCATTTATTGAACACCATAGACAAAGTTCAATTCAACGAAGCTATTAATTATGTGCCTCTTATTGTATTACTGAATACGCTTTTGACACTGACCGGTAATAACCGTCTCTGCAGGTTTCGGTTTTGTCGGTTTATCTTTTACAGTTTTAGAATTTTAGACTTTGGCAATAACTAATAAACAATAAAATGATGTACATTTACTTGGTATAGTTATTGTTGCATAAATGCATATGCCTATGTATGAGTACGTATTTATGTAAGTACACGAAAATATGTTATAGTTGATATGACAATTATATGGTAGGTAGGTACTAGTTACACACTTTTGCTACCTACTAGGTATTAATCAAGAGTTATCTTTTTTATAGGGGGGATGAGACTTGTGTTAGACTTAGCTATTCAATTTTCCAAATTGCAGATAACAGTAGTATTTATTTTTGTTACTTTTTATAACGGGTTATTATACGAGTATGTAGTACAATATATATGTAAATATTGTACAAAATTTATAAACATTATAGGAAAATATATTATTTAATTATAATATAGGAGTTTAACAAATTTAGCAATTTATTGAATAGTTGGATTAATGACTTTTTTGGGTATTGGCAAATTACATTAATACTAAATAGTAGTATACTAATATTGTACCTCTAAGTGAAAATTATTTCATATCTCAGAAATTTATTATTAATGTATAGGTAATGGGTAGGCAGTAGGCTAACCTACAAAAATAATAAAATAATATGTTTAGTAATACAGTTAACTTCAAAGTTAATCAATTAATTTCATTACCTGATTATCTAAATTTAATAATATATTAGACATTTATTCCTGTAATGCTGATTATTTTTTTAGGGACTTTTGTAGTATGGTTCTTGGTTTAATACCAGAAAATTTGACATACCTGGCATATTCTTAAAACATTTTTATATTTTTATTTGATTTTATCTCTTACTAGTGACTTGAGTTATTACTATAGACAACATTAACAGTCATATGATACTATCCAATATTAACCATTATGATAACAGGTAAATATTCATCAACACAACGACAACTTACCTTATTGATCTATAGGATGACGTAAAATACTAAAATCAACATGACGTATAATAATATATAACATTTTAAAATACTTGAATACACGCGTACAATTTTTTGATAGGTAGTTTATACTACACAAGTACCATTTTTTGTATTTTTTCAGCAGAAAATTGTATTGTAAGGTTAAAAATGAATTAGGAAATGTTTGGGTGGGCCATTGAAGTTTTTATTTGGGGGAGATTAGCCTTTAAAGCCCCTCATATTTTCGCAATATTCCCACTCGTAACATGACAAATTTGAGTACAACAGAACCAACCTTGTATTGTTAGCTTTAAATTTTAATATTAAAGTAAATTATTGACCTATTATACAATTTAAAGTTAAGAACATTATCTATGTTAGTAAGTTGGCTTTTATCCAATATTTTAATGTTTATAGAAATTATGATACGCAAAATATTATAATTTAAAAATGCTGATAAATTTAGTGGAAACATTTTTATTTCGTAAAAAGACAAACGTAAAACGTAAAAAGCAACACAGATCTTAACTTTAAGTTTGATAAAATTTCAAATCATTAGACGTAACAACACATTATCGATTCTGTTGAACGCCAATTTGCCTTATTCCTCGTTGGTCGGAGAGAGAAAACAAACGGTGCTCTGACATTCTTTTATAGTTCAATATAATATTATTATAGTTATACTTTTTAGCGATCCCTGTAGACGTCATCATACGCACGATACCAACTACCAGTGATAATACATCATATTTTAAGTAACGTCTGGGAAAATTCACATTTTTCTAACCCGTTTGCTAAAGATAATCATGTTTTTTTTTGTTAAGTGACTATAATGTTTAATTACACTACATAAAACATACACTTGCGCGCTCTGTATACAATATGTCAATATAGATTGCGATGTATGCATAACATTTGTCGTTTTTCTCCGTGCAGTTGTCGAGACAATCGAGTGAGTCACATGTAACTAAATTACATAAAACTTAAAAACATATTATGAATACCTAACTAAATATATATTATTTCTGAAATGTATGTGTGTGTGTACGTGTGATTGTAAAAATGGACTTTAGACGGTGGCGCAGTCTGACGATAAGTTTAACAATAATAATTAATTCGAAGGGGGAAAAGTAATGTGTAGCGTATAGTGCGCGTAAAAGCGCACTTATTTTACGGACAAAGAGGGAGTGAAGAGGATGTCCGCCGTCGCGGTCCTTGACCTTCGAAATCGTTTTAAACGAGTAAAATATAATAAACTTTGAGTTCGTGAAAACATCGTCCGTCAAAAAGAACGTACACAACAATATACCTATGGTGCACACACGCGGTGTAAATCAGTCAGCAAAATATCAACAGGTGCCTCGGGATATATTACTATTTGATCGGAGGGAAACGGGAGAGGGAGAGTACCTACTAGTATATAATATATATAATATATGTATATAATATATATACTTACATATAATGTATGATATACCCAGTAGTTGAGTATAGTAATAGTTGTGGTAATGATTAGAGTACCTGTAATATCGCTATACCTATTTAATAGTATATAATATAGTACCTAGTTGGTAGGGGACCTATATGAGGGGAAGATATGTGGACAATCCGACAATAGAGCACGACATATTTGTGTATGTGTGCCATGTGAGTGTGTGACGTAGTATTTGTTTATCAGTGTATCACTGTATTCGTCCAAAGCAGTTATAATTTTATAAACCTCTGACGCCCCATTTCAGTGAAAGTGCATCGGCTTCAACGCGCGCATATATACATATAATATACAGCTCTTTTACTATTATTTTTTTTTACGTCTCAATATCTCAATATTTTGTTCGAATGCTATTCTATACTGGGATACATGATAAACATATTAAAATATTAAGAATGTTTTTGTACAACTCTATAAGACCTTATTGAGCGTAACTTTTGAATGATTGGGAAGGTGGAGGGAACCTGTGTACAAATGATAGGAGTTTTATTAGATATTTATTATTCCCTACAGAAAAAAATTGTCATAACTATATATTTTATTTATATTATATTTCTATGACATAATTAATTTTAGGTGAAACTCGAGCCTCCCTAATTATTCAAGGCCTAAATACTACTATTCGTCTATGTTTCTGAATTTTTTTTTTTATTAGCTTTTAACAAATAGTTATTTTAGCTACAAAATTATAGCCTGAAAAAGTTATAGTTATAATATTTATATAAATTACCTATAATAGATAATATAAAACCTTTGTATCCTATACCTATGTATATTTCAAAATGTTATACTAAAATAATTAAGTTATAAAACTCAATTTTTTTTTTGGAAATTTGTGAATTTGTCTTATAAAAAAAAAGAAAATAAGTTTCTGTTGTTCCTACCTATCTACTACATAAAATTCGTTTATTGCTTATTCATATGTTACAATGAATAATGAAATAATAACATTTTTTTAAGAATAGAATGACAATATTGTTATTGTAAACTTTTTTTAAATAAACATATCATATAAAATGCCTTTAAAAAAAAATACCATGAAGTAATTTGACCTATACACTCGTTTTTATATACGGCGTTCTACTTTGATATTACAATTAGTATAACGAAGTAATATTTTGATTTGTACTACGATTCAACAGGTATTATAGGTATGATAATGTCCTAGATATTTTAATACTCTATGATGAACTGTATAGGTATGTGATGCTTTTATTTAAATTTATTTTTGATCGGCCCCAATCAATATCGCATATTCACATCGACAATACTTATATATTACTTTAAATACTATATACAAATATGTACGGAGTGTATGCATAGTATACATAGGTATTTAAATGTATTATGTATAAATATAATATAGAAGTTGTAGTTTATTATTATTTATCCACTGTATATTGGACCATAGAAGTTAAAACTGCTGTCAATAGTTTTAAGTATTTTTCGTTGGTTTTGGTGGACGTGTTTCATATAATATTATATAATAGTATAACACATACTTCAAAAATGTGTTTGCCATAAAAATAGTTATAATATTATGTAGTTTTTCCTTCCAACTTTCATAGTCACGTGTAAATAATATAGTATTTACATAATACAATAAGTCTATTGTTAGTCGTTACTCGTCACAGACATAATATAAGATATCGGAGTATAATTATTAGGTAGGTATTTAATAAATATTGTATATAACATAAAGCTGTATGTTTCGCATCATTATAATTTTGTACTTTGTTGAAATCACCCAGTACTCAATCTATAAAACAACCTATACATTTTGTTTAAAATAGATGGCTGCTCTGCGCCTCTGCTCAATTACTTTTAAATAATTTCTATAAGTTATATCGTATGCAGTTGAATCCTACCGTATTACTAGATAATGGAAAAATAAATTACTTAAAGAAATAAAAATATGTGTCCTGTATAGCAAAATATCTTTAGTAATATAGGTGTTATATAGCGTTATACATAATATACTTCCTAGGCATATCCGCTCAATCCTTTTTTGAAGCTATACTTATGATTTATCATTGAATTGAAATTTAACAAATCCATTACAGAGACCTACTCAATGATAGTAGAAGGTAGTGACGAGGTATTGAGGTACAATTTAAAGTCGACACCTATTATACAGCACACTTTTTCGGTTTTTAACTATACGATTCTATTCTAAATATATATTTTTTCTGATAACTTATCATAGCATTATAAAAATTAACAAAAATGTACTGCTATGTTTTTAATTTTAATTTAATTTGTCAAAGATTATTTGTTTTTTCAGTTACACTCATATTTACTTTTTGTGTTGTACTGAGTCAATAAAATGAAATAGTTTCAGTTATTATAGATAGCTGTATAGACGATAATAGTTACTCTGTCCATTTTTTAATTGTTGTACCAACATATTGGCAGAATATATGTGAGGGGATGAGAATGTTCCAGAGACAAATTATCTGAAATTAATTTCTAAACAAAATCTTAGCTGAATGTGCTCCGATTCTAATAATAATTTTAAGTACCTAAATGTAAAAATGAACTTGTTTGTGTCAAAAATTAAAAAGTCTATTATTTAAACGATTTCAAGGTATTTTGACAACTGTTCAAACAGGTTTTCCTCTCTATATTTATTGGTTTAACTGTAATAATATGCTCTTCGCGACGCACTAAACCTAGTCGGACGAATTAACATGTACCTATACTACAGACAGTTGTCATGATAGGTACGTATAGTAAATTTGCATTTGTTATTTATTGTCGTGTAGAAATAAACGGAATATTCCAAATGGGTAATACACTATAATGGTCTATAATATCAAAATTTATCAGTGTTGACCGGCGCGGCGTCTTGTAAGACGTGAGTATACATATATTATATATATATATCAATACATTGTGCACAAGTATATGTAATATGTATACACATTATGATACTATACTAATAAACTACATGATACAATTACACGAAAGCATAGTAAAAAAACAAAAATTATATAAATATGTGTGGAATATTATAGCGTCATACGTACAAAACCTTGAGATTATTTAACAATAAATAATATGAATTATGATGAATATTTTTCATTTCATCATTAAGCTGTTCCGATTCACGAACTTTATATAGTTATGTGTATACTATTGTACAAATCAAATGATATCTGGTATGCGCTAAAATAAAATCTAAACCGACATACTTTTGTATACATACAAAAGACTATTGAGGAAATCCGTCATTATTCAATAAAACATATATATCCCCAGAAAACTGGTTTGTTGCACGCATAATTGTTGAATTGTGCCAACATGGAGTAGTGGGACAATATTGTACAATACACGTCATACACTCATACGCACCATACGCTATTATAGTAGCACTGAATTAAGTTTCATATTTACGAAATATTAAATATTTCTTGACTCAAGTCAAAGTTTTTTTGTTTAATAAAATAAAAATAAAATAATGGTCTCCATTTAACTACATTATAGTATTACATTACACTGCAGTTTCACTATAGTTTGTAGTGAAGTGCGTAACTTTTATCGTTGGTAGGTCGTGGGTACCACTATCATGTATATATTATGTACGCTTTAATAGAAATTAAAACAAATAATTGATTTATTTTAATAAACGTTTGATTTTATTTATCTAACGTCGAACATGTGTTATTGGAACTTTTAATAACTCCCTGATGATTTTGAAATATTTCAAAAGAACAGAATATCATGTTAAATTATCATAACTTGTTTCATGCGGTATATTATGTACCAACGTTTTAGCCTTTGTTATTATTATAATAAACATGTTAGTTCATAGTTGTTTTTTAATAATCAACTTAAACTGGACTTCTGTTCAAAATCATTAATATAATATAATATACTTACATAAATAATTTATTCTTAGAGCGGTTCATTATCTAAAGTAGGTTATGACTGTAATAATTAATAGTACGTCGAGTAATTGTAGTTAAATGAAATTGATTAATAATCTAAATAATTACTCGTTATATACTATATACGTTATAACTTATATTATACTCGTTGAATTACGCATTTGATGGTCTGTATAGTTCCATGAAGTTATTTGAGGGAATTGACCCTCCCTAGTGGTATAATATAAGCGTACAGCCATACAAAGTATAATTTTTAACGCATGTGTACTTAGTTTTTGTCATATGGCCGACCATGGTATATCAATAGCTCTAAACAATTTTACGTAATTAATATTTATTATAAATGCATCTATATTATTAGCTAATGCATTTATTCAAATACGTAACATGTGATTGTGAAAATTGCGATTAACGTTTCTGGAAATTCCAATAAGATTTATAATAATAAAACACATTACAGATACTACAAGTAAAATAACTCTCTCAAAGTAATTAATGATTAAATGATGTATTTTGGTATTAAGTTATAATTATTATCATTATATTTTTATTTTTATTTTTATTTATTAACGAGGTACCATATACCTACACTCGATTTATCCTATATAAGGTATTTCTTTACACCTATAGTACAAATATGCTAGAGGTACCTATTCAAATTAAATAATTATAATATTATATGTATAATGTATAACCATTGAATATTGATATTTACTTACATGATTAGTATTCATAATCGTTGGTATAAATGTGTAATAAACATTCGATGTATATGAAATATGAATACTTTAAAGATATACATATAGGTATACACACTCCGCACTCTTATTGTATTAAAGAAAAATTTCTTAATTCTATTTCACTGCATCTATTACTATTATTTATTACACTATTGAGTACATAATATTAAAATACTGAATTCAATATATTAAAAAATTACTATTTTAGGTGTTAACTACTCCTAGTAATTCTATTGGAACATTAAATCCTGAAGCACATGAATTCAAGTATAAATCATTGACGGCAAATCTATCAAAGTCTGACGATGAACCAAATAAAAAAAATGCAGAAAACGGAAACAAGAATAAAGGTAAATATAATTTTTTAAAAACAAACACAAATTCTTTTGTTTGATTTATGTGTTATGAATTATGATAATTTATAATAATTTATATCTCTGTATTGTGTTAATATAAGTATTGTACTTTTATTTGGGAATAATAATCAATATTAAACCGTAAATAAAATAAAAATTATCCTGCATATAAAAATATATTTGAATCTTGTGACATTTAACATTTTAAATATTTCATTTGTGGTTTGTGAAAATGTAAAAGTTTGACAATGATTCATTGCTGCACCGCTGCTATAATACACTTTCGAAGTGAACGTAATATCGAGCTGAAAAATAATATCGACATTATCGAACGCGTAAATTATTTGATTCAAAAAATTCCGGTCAAACACAATGTTTTAGAAAAATAATCTTGAAGAAAACTTTCACCCTAAAATATGTGATAGCAAATTACGTATGCGTGGGAGACTATATTATTTCGAAGCCACGTTCTTGTAGGAAACAAAAACTACGATACGATAAGCCGAGACTTCAACCGTGTTTTTGATAGTAATTGGTTAGCGAGTACACGATTACGGACCTAAATGGCTACTCGAGTAATATTATAGCAGTTTAATTGTTTTATATTATAAAGAAATCCTATAACAAGTAACACTGGCTAAATGTAAATAGAGTGAACACATTTACACACATTATAATATGGAAATTGGTTATTTTTTTTGGGTGCATAGCAAATAACAATACAACATTAGGTGTACATTAAGACCATATTATAGGATAATGTGCTATTATATTTATATAGGTAGGTATAATTATGGTATAGGTCTAAGTTACCAAGTCCACCGGCATGATCATGATCCTTAGGTACTTTTATTAATGTTAAAAAAACGAATGATGCACATCACAGTGAAAAAATAGTAGTGAGTGGTGACTTGACAGTGACATCGACCGAAGAAAAATCTGGAGGTATAATATCACCCATTTCATAAAATACATATTCATGTAGACCAGTGTTTCCCAACCTTTTTACCACCACGGACCACTTCCACAATATTTTATAGGTCGCGGACCACCTCAATTTTACACAAACTAGGAAGACCTTTTTTTTTTTTTGCTCATTAACAAGAATACACAAAATTTATTAAAAATTTTTTATTATTTTACTGTACTATTATATATAATTATTTAATTATTAAACTTTACTAATAATTTACTTAGTGTGATTTTTGTGGCTGCATTTCTTTGACCAGTTTTTCAATTCTCGGATGAATGTTGCTAATGGCTAAACGCATGTCGTCACTTACGTCCAAGCGATTTCTCTGTTTATTTTTGATCACAAGTAGACTGGAAAATCCTTGTTCACACAAATACGTAGTTGAAAATACTACTAAATAACGTAAGGCAATTTCCCGTAGTTGAATATGTAATGTTGCCCTTCTGCACCAAAATTCCTCAAGGTTCATACCAGAATCAAACATATTTTTGCAGTCAGAGTCATTTTGCAATTTTAATAGAAAACTAAGAAAGGTACCGCGGACCACCTATGACTGGCCCACGGACCACCGGTGGTCCGCGGACCACCGGTTGGGAAACACTGATGTAGACTGTAGGTACTTACACGAGTAATACCTATCATTATTATAATATTATCGTTATTCATACTTCGTCAACCTCAAAGGAAGATCCAAAACTCGATCGTAGGGATTAGAGGAAATTAAGACTTGCAGAAAACATTATTACATATTATTTTCCTAGGATTTATACCTAACCGTCCTAACCCCTCTTATTTATGAATATAATGCGTTTACAATATTGTACATCGTGATTTATGAGCGACCGCATTTTGTATACATATATTATTACATTTGCATACTCTGTGACTCTGAGAATGCCCATTTATATTATGTTATTATTTATTTATATCCCCGTAAAGGGGCTTTTTCAGAATTCAATACTAATAAATTTAAATTTTCGTTTTCAAAAAATGGCTTTGGAAATTAATTTGATTGAAGAAGTTTTATTATCGACGAGTTAAGACCCTGTAGAAAAGGCGACTTGAACTTTGATCAATATATATATTTTTAATAAAATTACTACCTAGGTAATACATTTTAAACTTGAATGGCAATATAAATTTTACTGTAGTATTAATGTCTTATTTTTTTTTTTTAGGGGGAAGGGCCTATTTTTTATTTTGCACACCCTGTGACCCTGTCTATGATAAGCCTGCGCACAGTGCACACCTGTGATTTACATATATTTAGATTTTATAAAATTCTTAGATTTCTCCACTTAATGAGTGTCCAATAAGTAGTAACACAGAAAAATAGTAATAGTTAACAATTTGGTCTTTGACTGAATGTTTAGAGAAAAAAAGAGTGACTTAACTAATGTAAATGTATTTTTTAAATTTCTTTTTAAATGTTTCCCAATAAAACGTTCAGTTTGTCTAATATTTATCAAAGAAACAGTGCAATATTTTGGAAATATTCTTAAAATGTAAAAGCATATTAAAGGTAGCCAGATTCATATTTAAATTTTTATTCGATGAATGATATCATATTAATTAATTTAAGCACTTTTTTCGTGCGCACAAATCCTGACTTTTGAATTGACGACAATGTCTTCCACGGGTGTTGGCCTCTGGGTCGTGATACAGATCGACGCAACCGTGTGAAATCAATACGGCGGCGGTCGTACCTAATAATAAGTAATAACGCCTTTCCGCGTGCGGCACACATCGGCCGTCTGCACTGACCATGATAAGGACAACAAGGTGTGATCGGGACTTTTTGACGGTCATATTCTTCCAAAGGCAAGTGACGTAGAGTAACATAATATGGTATAATAATTTAACGGCAGTATGATAATACCGGAAAGCAAGTGATGTGTGCGCAGACTTTAACCAAAACTGGACCTTTGCGATCGTACCACGATGTTTTTTATCATATCATTGGCTACTGTAATCAACTGTTGTAGTGCCATATTGGCATATTGCATTAAATAAAATACAACTACTGGCTCTTCGCCTCTTCCGGCTCCGGCACCCCACCGTTCACAGCGACTGCGTTCTGGCGGCGAAATAGCCTGCGATGGAGAGTCGATAATATCATAATATCATATTATCACATTATTATTATCATTTTCTGATACTGAGAGAGTCGCGATAGGCGGCGATAACGGCCGCCGCCGAGTATGCAACGTTTTGCACGGTTCGTCGGCGAACGGGAAGCGCGACGCACAGATGTCGCTACCATCGCGATTTTTGTCTTCCATGGCCGCCGTGAACTCTGTGGCATGTGTTCGTGTTGTCGTCCATTTTGCAATGCTATAAATTTTCTATCGCAAACCCGCACGAATGATATCCCACTGAAATACGTTACGTCGCCACACTCGCCGTCCGATTGTTGTTGTTGTTGTTTTCCTCGTTGCGGTCCCGTCCGGGTTTTCCTCCGTTCGGCGGCGGTGTGCGCCCTTCGTCCGCCCGATTTCCCCCCGCACGCGTATTCTCGACGGACGACTCGCGGCGGCAGCTGAGTCGCACACAAAAAATCTAACCGGACCACGACGACGGACACCACATATTACGGTGATCTGTAAGTACCAGCTAGCAGTCGTCGGGTCGCCGACTGGCAAACGGCGGACAGAGTGGACCGACGAGACCGCCTCCAAGTCCGGTGCGGTTTAATAGCGACACACACACATATATATATAGCTTCGTTTGGACGTTTGGACTCCCGTGATAGTGGTCGTGTGCGTGTGTGTGAGCGCGCGTGCGTATGTGAGTGCGTGTGTGCGTGTGTGTGTGTGTACACGTTCGTGCCACCGCCGCCGTCGTCTACTGTCTAGTCATATAAGGCTACTCAGTGGAATTTGGCGTGTGTGCACATGGTTTAGCTTCTACGGCGGTGTGGACGACTAAACTCTACGGGTAAACGACAAATTAAAAATTAAAATTCTCGCGGAACCGCAGCAGCAGCACTCTACGGTCGAAAAACATGGTGTGCGCCGCGATCCGCAGTTGAGAAATAATACACCTCGCTGTCGTGGCTGTGTCGAAAACGCTACGCGCGCGCGTATCTCGCGTAACAATTCTCGTGTTCTCGACTTTCTGTCGATCGTTGCCCGTCTCGTCGTCAATACCGTCCGCCGACGGTTTCGGTTTGTTTTCCTTCTTCTGCTATAAATGTTCCTGCGCAAGGAGGCGGCCGAAACAGCAGGTAAGCGCCCGGTGACCGCGTCCTTTGCCGTAATCGTAGTACTACTCGTAAAAAAAAAAAATAATAATAATAACATTAATCTAGCCCCTCGGGGGTATATTTCGTGTTCTCGGGGCCGTGTCCGTTTCGTGCCCGGTCGCGCGCGCGTGTCACAGCGCGGCGCACGCTCTCGTGGCGCGACACGTTGGGGGGATCGTCGTACGGGAGTCCAAACGGTAATTTTTCTAAATTTCTCAACAATCGTGGTACGATATCAGCGTCATGAGTGGTGTGAGTGTGAGTGAGTGTGTGTGTATATATAATCAAATCGGTCGCCATTGGCATTCGATAGGTTCGGTGTGATAGGCGTACACTGCGTAACTGCTGGCGTGTGTATAGGTTAACCCGTCGAGAAGTCGTACTCGGCTGGCTGTGATAACCTACAAATATATATGTGTGTGTGCACCACACCGTAGGTTTTTTTTTTCGATTGCGATTTTTGCTCTCGTCCGTCGGTTCCAGTCGGTCGCCCTTTACACCACACGGGTTTCTGTATTTTACACTCAAATATTATTGCGAACCTTTACTTATAAATATTATAATCATACAATATTGTGCTACCTCAATACTTTAGTGTGTGATATCGTGTAAGTAGTCTGTACCGTTTTCATGTAGGTAGATTGTACATACTATTATTATTATTATTATTATTATTATTATTACAATTATTATTATTATTATTGCCATCACACTCGCATACTGCTGACGTTATTATATTATATAAAAGACAATCTCCGATGCTATTGTAATTACAATTTTTCGTACCGTTCGACTTTTGTGTGTCTGCTGGTAGATTATTTTTCGGAAATCAGTGGGTCAATCGTTCCCTTTCTATCGGTGTTTCACCAGCAAATCGACTGTTATTCCCCTGAAATCTGATCGTGCTGGTTGTCATTTAAATTTGTTTTTCACTTGGTCCACGCCCCTCAAAGTCTCGGGTTTTTTTGTGTTGCGTTACACACTTTGATGACTGATTTCTAAAAGTTTCATATCTTACACTTTCTTAAGATAGTAGTTTTACAACTATTTATGTTTTGTGTAAAGTATCTGAGATATTGTTATTGTGCCTGAAATCTTTCGATAACTCTATTTTGTTTTTTTTTCGGGGTTCAACTAGGTATTTCAGGAAGGATTTAAATGTTATCTTTTACAATATTCAGGTGTATTGCCTGTGACACTAAAAATAGGTTATCAGTTATTTAAATATATAAAATTTCAATTTCTCATAGAATATCTATTGTATAATTGAATTATGATGAAAAAGCTCCCATCTGTTATAAAACAATGCATAATATCCAGGGTCATACTTAAGGTCCCTTTTATCAAAATATTACCTACACTTCATAAGGTACCAATAGCCTTATTTTAAAATGCTGATGGAGCATATTTTGCTCTATAATTTCAATCTAAATGTGTACTTGAAAATCTAATATTATTTGTTGAAATTGTGTGACCAAAGCTCTAACATCAGTACTTTATTGTAATTTATACAGATAATAGTATGAAGGCATTATTTACAGCTAAATTGAAAGTTGATAGACATAATTTGTTCCAAAATATTTGAGTACTATTACAAACTCATTAAATGTAACTGCACTGATAATTAAAGCTTTTCACTGTCCTAATAAGTTAACATTACATTTAAAAAAAATGCATAGGCACTCATCAGGATTTTTGTTCCCACGTACCCGAACCCTTATAATATAATGTATTTTATATGTTACCTTCGTGTGCCCATTTATACAACAATATGATTATTTTAAATTAGGCTTTAAATATCCAATAAGGGATCACCTACACAATTCCTAGGTACTTGCTATATTTTATCTAGTTCATTGGTGTATACCTAATGTAGTATTATATTTTGTTATTAGTTGATAACCAGTGCTCAGATATTGTAGTGTATTTTGTGTCTGCTGATATTCCTGTATATTTGTTCTTTGAATATGATTTTACTGATAGGGATACCTTTTTAAATATTTCCACAATTTAAAATACAATTTTGCTTCTTGGTTTAGGATTTTAACTTAGATGTAGGTAGCAGTAGCTAATTTTTGGATTATATAAACAAGTTTTTTTTGTGATTTTGATATTGGATCAGATAGGTTAGGTAGCTGATTACAAATTATTTAGGTATTTTATGAGTTAAAGGTACCTAAATTAATGATATGATTACACATTTTATTGTGAAATAAAAGTTAAATTAATGTATTCAATTACATTTTCATGTTGCCAAGGTTTGGAATTTCAGTAAAATGTTATTTTTGAGTTAATCCCGTGTTGGCCTATTTTCTTTATTTCTACTTAATTTAAGTATTGTATTGTGATCATTTCATTAAAAATGTACCTTATTTGTTTTATATGTTATACATTTTGATGTTTGGTTAATAAACCGTCTTCACAGGATACATGTACATGAATGGGGACGTAGGGAAAATTTCAATTGGGACACATTATAGTCCCTCCGAACCACTGACTGTTTCTACTGCCACAAACACTTCTTACAGGTAAATATAAAATGTTTCAACTTTATAAATACTTTAAAATATATAGAATATTAGCAGTAAATTTAAATGCACATTATTAGAACCTAATGATTTATAAAAAAAATTCATTATGGTGTCGAAATGTTGCTAAAGTATTTTATAATCTTGTACAAATACTTGTGTAAATATATTTATTTTAAATTTATACATTGTGTAAGTGACAGTTTTTTTTATGAAAGCTTGAAATTGTTGGGGCTATGATTTTAAAGATTTTGTGTGTATGAATTTCATTTTGAACGAATTATAAGTGGGATACAACTTTTAGTTGACACATCATCTCTGATACAACCATTCATAATTCAAAATTTGATTTGTATACATTAGATATTTCTGCATAATATAAAAACATAAACATATTTGAATAAACGTTTATTTGTCATATATTCTTCAAAAAGATTATTATTTTTTATACCTAAAGCTTAATATTTATTCATTATTACCTATGTTTACTTTTTTTATAGTACATATTTGTTTTCATTCAATTTTAATATTTTACACATACCTACTATTTATTAGGTAACCTTTAATCATATTTCTTCAAGACACATTAAGTCTATTAAGTTAACAATTTCGCATAATTTCCCATGTTTTGGAATTTTTGGTACAAAAGTAATTACATATTTCATGGGTTTTATAGTACTTTAAATTCTCAGCCCCATTATCAACTCTGAATTTTGTTACAATGGATGTAATTACTACACTTTGAACCTAATGATATCAAATCATTTTCATTATGGATGCTATAGTGTAATATTATAAGTCTCAATTACTTATAGAGTTAGGTATATTATATTATACTATATTATATTTTAACACTTGTAGAGGAAAATAAATTATTATCTTTGCAGAAATCTTAGATGTCTTGATAAATTAGTTTACACCTATTGTATTGGAAAAAAGAGTTATCGACCCAGCTCTATTAACCTTTTAAAATCGGAAAAACTGAAACCCATTACACAAATGATTTTTTTAAGAAAACAGACCCGAAGTCTTCATTTTTTAAATTTTATCTGTGTTTTTGTGGTTAGTTATTAAAAACATTTCTTTTGATAGAGTTATAGTAAACTAAATGCACATTATTAGAACCTAATGATTTATAAACATTTTTCATTATGGTGTCGAAGTGTTGCTAAAGTATTTTATGATCTTATACAAAATACTTGTATAAATATATTTATTTTACATTTGTACTTTGTGTAAGTAACAATTTGTTATTATTATTTATCCATATTGGGTATTTTTGGTACAGTATAACCTCATTAATCCAGACTTTGTTTAATCCGGACAGCCGTTTATAATACGTAAATTCCGCTGGTTTATGCCGTAGATTAAAAAAAACACGAAAACGAAGCATAAAAATATGACGTAAGAAAATTTATTTTGAAATTTAATGTAGAAAAAGAAACAAGTGTTGTAAAAAGAATGCGGTTGCCTAGGTCAATCCCTTGATGATGCATTTTATCCAATAAATTTTTTTTTGAATTTATAATTTACGATTTTTGATTATTTTGTTTAATCCAGATTTTCATTATTTCGGACAACCTAGAGCCCCAATTAGTCTGAATTAATGAGGTTCTACTGTATTTATAATTTGGTATCAGAACTATGAATTAAATAAATTTGCGAGTGTGAATTTCGAATTACAAAATTTTTTCTAAATTCATTATTTATTTTGCATATTTTAGATGATCCTACATATAATAATGTTTTTATTGCATTGAAAAATTAGTGAATTTTTCCAATATTTAATTATTACAGCATTCTGGCTAACCTGAAAATAACAGATCAACAATTTTTTATAATTATTTTCTGTATTTATGTGGTTTAAGAATATTTCTATTGATAGAATTAACAGTAAACTAGATGCACATTATTAGAACCTAATAAGTTATACAAATTTTTCATTATGGTGTCGAAATGTTGCTAAAGTATTTTATAATCTTATACAAAATATTTATATAAATATATTTTTTTTACGTTTATACCTTGTATAAGTGACAAATTGTTTTTATTATCTATTGATACTGGATATTTTTGGTATTTATTTCAAAACCACGAATTCAATAATATTGTCAGAATTTCAAATTACAAAGTCTTGTTCTAAATTCATTGTTTATTTTGCATATTTTGGACATGCCTACACATTAATACATAATAATAGGTTTTTATTGCGTGGGTAAGTAAGCAAATTTGTCCAATAGTATACATTCTGGTTTTTGCACCTATATATTTATTTTCTGTAGTTAATTCAATTTTGTTGTTAATTCAGTAATAACTATTGATTGGCATTTGACATGTTTTGAAAACAAAAGTGAAATAAATTATTTTTGGGTTTGACAATTATTAGTAAGTATCTAATAGACTCAATTATTTTGTGATAACCATCCCAGTTTTGTCATAGTAAGACAAATGTTATAAACAAAATAGGTAGATACATGGTATAACCAAAGTATAGGTTGATACTTGTTTCTCAAATTAAGTTTAAATAGATCATTTGACAACTATTTAAACCCATATTAACCTGAATAATAAAAAGTGAAAATTTAAATATTCGAATGTTCAATTGGTATTCCTTTGTGTAAGCGCTCAGCACCCAAAACCCGAATAAATGTTTTGAATACTAAGTTTTACTTATTTAATTTAATAATAAAATAACAAACTTATAATTTGTAACTTAAATTTTTATGGAATCTATAAATATGTCATCTTCAAAAAGTATTATAAGTTTATGATAAATTAGGTAGATACTTACCTTTAATCATTAATGTCAGTGATATACCTACCAATATAGGATGCTATACTCCTCACCTTCAGATTAGTTGCATTAGGGTTGATGGTTTTTTTTAAAACCGTTTTTTATTGGTGTACCACTTATTGCTTAAATACTGTTAAAACATACCTAATATCATGGCTACACGTAATGCTTTGAGTAAGACATTCAGGCTTTCGAGCTATGTATTCAGGTATCCACAAAGAATACAAAAGAATCCTGCTTTTGAAAAAAAAGGTGATCTGTGCCATTGTATTCTATCAAAAAAGATTTATACTGTACCTAAATCGTCATAGTTAAAAGTTTATGGAATGGTTATTTTAGAAACATAATTGCGACCGTCGCATTGACTCCTCGTTCATGTATATTATAATATAAGTATATACTAATTGGGTATAAAAATATGTATAAAATATAGTATACAATAATAAGTAGAGCTAGGATTTTGGTGACATGCATTTTTTCTCTAAGTGCTATTCAGTTCTAACAAGCATTTTTCGTGTCAAATGCATTTTATTGTATTTTTACAAATATTACATTCATTTTGTGTATTTAAACTAATTTTTGTTTATTTTAAGTTTTTTTAATATTTGTTGTATAGGTAACCTCAATTAGTACCTATAGTGGCCCTTATAAAAATAGTACCTTTGAACTTATATCGACAACATATCATAATTTTATCTCTGTTATACCCGTTTTTGATAAAATTATTGTCACCTGTCGGCAAATTTAGAAAATTAAAATTTTATTAATAAAATAATATTTGTTTAATTTACTTCTTAAAACAAATTTTTGCCTTTTTTGTGTAATATAAAAAATGAATAAATTATAATTAATAATAATATTTATTTGAAAATTAAAGTTTTAGAGTTTTCGGGTCATTTTTAGGTCATTAAAATCCTAACTCTACTGATAAGGTAAAAAAATCACTGAGAATGTAGCTCCTGAAACGGGCGTAATTTGGGGGGGGGGGCACGGTGTGCAACAGTATCACTAACTTAAAAAAAACAATTGGCCCGCCATTAAACTTATACATTATTATTTCATATATAGGTAATATAAATAAAATATATTTTTTTTCAAGTTTTTGTACATTTTTGGTTTATCAAGTGTATTGATTATACCTTATTTGCCTTTTTTTTAATAATAGTGAAATTTCTTTAAGTGGTTTCTTTAATTGCTTATAAGCTTTTAATTCTTTTTGAATTGCTAGCTGCTTAAAAGTTGCATTAGTCGTTATGAGTTTCAATTAGAATTACAAAATAGAAGGAAAGAATATTTACATAGGTTACCTAAATTTATATATATAAATATATTCTTTTTAATGGCCTGCCTAAAATTTTGTGCACACCCAGAAAAAAAACTGAAATGATGCCCCTGTTCTGAAAGATGGAAGTATTAATAAATATATAAATAATAAATACCATAATAAAGATCTTTTGCACAAAAATATTTGTTTAATTTATTGTAGAGTAAGTACCTTTTATGCCTGACTGCCTTACTTGATATTTTAAAGCAGATTTGCCCAAAAATTATAGATAACCAAACTGCCCAAGAGTATTTCAATTTTCTAGTTTTACTATATAGTTTGATGGAAAAAAAATGGTTTTGAATCACAATTTTAATGTTGGAATTATTGATAATATATAAAATCATTTGTTATAAATTTTAGTTCCATAAATGGAAGTTATGAAGTGTCGGCATCGGATAGTAGAAGTGGTACAGTAATTTTAACTGGAAAAAATAGCACAATGGTTAACGCTGAGACTTCTACTGAAAATATGCCATCGCAATCAGTAGAACAACTCAAACAACTTTTATCAAATCAGTTAGAATATTATTTTTCAAGGTAAAATTATGTTCTACAGTTTTTATAAACTATATATTACTATTATTTTTACTTTTTAAAACAATTATGTACAACTATCAATATTACTTAAAATTTATTAAATAGAGAAAATTTGGCAAATGATGCATACTTATTGTCACAAATGGACAATGACCAATATGTTCCAATATGGACAGTTGCCAATTTTAATCAAGTAAAAAAATTGACTAAAGACATTAAGCTGATTACTGAAGTATTGAGAGGTAAATTTTGTTTTTAATATTTTTAATCTTATAGTAATTAACAATATTCCTTTATTAGAGTCACCAAATGTGCAAGTTGATGATGAAGGATTAAAAGTCCGTCCAAATCACAAACGTTGTATTGTTATTTTGCGTGAAATTCCTCAAACTACTCCAATTGAAGACATTAAGGTTTGTTGTCAGAAGGCTTATTCTGTCATTCTTTTTAAACTCATTTATTGTTTTTGATCACAGGGATTATTTGCTGGTGAATCATGTCCTAAAATGATATCATGCGAGTTTGCTCATAATAATTCATGGTATATTACTTTTGAAAATGATGAAGATGCACAAAGAGCATTTTTGTATCTTCGTGAAGAGGTTAAAGAATTTCAGGTTGGTAAACATTTATTTGTAAAAAAAGAATATATTATTATTAGTACCTATATTATTATGAATCATTTTTGTCATTGATTATACCTAAACACATGCATTTGATATTCTTTCAATATTTTGTTGATAAAAATGTTCTTTATCAAATAACTTAATTATAAAATAACCAATGAATTCTCAAAAAATACAATGTAAGTTAGAAAAAAAAATGAATATAATAATGTTATAGTAATTTTTTAAGTACTTAAATTATTGAAAATTATCTTATGCATTATATTATAACTGACAACAAAAATTAATCTGATACACTAAATATCAGATGTATACTCAACGTCTACATAAATAGTTTATTATTAAGTTACTTGTGATGGTAATTTATCGCGTTTTATATTCTTCACCCTTAGAGTGAAATTGGCTTAAATATACACCGGGATATTACAGTATCCACATGCTGTGGGTTTATGTATAAGCTGTGTTAGTTTGTATATGTGTAAATATTAAAGTATATCATCCAAGTATTGTAATTTATAAGTAAAATTTCTGAACTGATATTTTTGTTATGTAGCAATTGACTATTTAACGATTAAGTGTTATTTTTGTAATGGAATTATCATGTGTTTTATTTAAATTGAAAATTAATGTGTGGCAAAATCTGTTAAGGGGGCAAAAACATTACCTGTTTTAAAAAGTTATTTAGGCATTTTATACAGCAATTTGATTTGAGCTGTGTTACTGTATGAGCAGTGAATGAATGTTAGTGTATAATTCGTAAAATTTGTTATCGAGAACTAGACACGGATGGCTCAACACCCGCACATAGATTTCCAAACGTTATAGGCACATGTCAATGATACAAATTTTATCATATATGCACCATGATATTCAAATGACAAAATTGAGAGACCTGACTTCGACGGATTTTAATTGTGAAAATGGATATTAATTAGTCGTTGTGTTTAGAGAGTGGTCAAAGGGATTTATTTTATTTATTTAAATTCTCTTTATTTAATTTATTTAAAGATATCGACAATTCTAAACATAAGATTTTGGTATTTTGTATATTTAAGAATGCAATTCATTTTTGTAACTATGTATAATATCCACTGTATGCTTTAGTAGAGTTGTTGAAGATTTTCAATTAGTTTTCAAAATTGAAATCCGTCAAATCCAAGGCCTATGGTTATGTCTACCTTTTGCCCTGTTTCATATGATTATTTGTAACTGGTCCAGCCCCCTTAATAATTTCATCTTGTTGATTGCCATTATTTAGTATTATGTCGTATTGACAACATGGTTAAGCTACAGTGAAATTTTTGAAAAAAATATACTTCTATTGTAAATGAATTACTGTTTAAACTCTAAAGTAATGTAACTTGACCAAATAAAAAAAAGTAACTTAAGAATGATAGTACTGGTAAGCCAGTGGCGTATTACTCGGAGTTAACCTATTCTGGAATTTTGCAATTATACCATGTTGTTCATATCATGTTCCAAACTTTTTAAAGAAAAACTATATCAAAATTAGATAAATATCAATGGAATAATCCAAGGTCCCTTGATTCACAAACTTCAAAGTTTCTCAAATTCTCATAGTAGCAAAAATATGAAAAAAAAAACAGTACATACAGATAGTAATTTAAATAATAATTTAATCATAGCAAGGGCTATGGTACTCCGATACTATCAATTTTGAATAAATTTATTTTGTATTTTTTTCAAACCTTTTAGGTGTTTTGAATTCCTGTTTTAACATCTATTCTATTTTAAAAAAACTGCAAATTAACAATTATATGTTTAAAATGTGTACATTTAAACTTCATTCTGTTAAATAAAAAATAATTTGGTGCTTATGATGATAATTATTTACACTTTTATGAATTTAAGTGATTGTTTATTACATGAACTACCAACAGAAGCATTGTTCTTATGACTAAATGTGTATTAATCATAATTAATTAAACAGTTTTTCTGATTTACATTCAGTATAAGTTTTATCTTCTGTTTCGATGGTCTACTTGACCATGTTAATACAAATACTAATACTTAAAGTATTACATTAAATTTTTATTTTTGACAATTTTTGAATGCTTGTGAAGTAGATATTATTAGTTTATAAAAAAAAAATGTATGCTCATGATGATAATATTTCACACAATATGAATTATAGTGATTTTTTATTACATGCACTACCAACTGAAGTATTACTTGGAATTTTTATTTATTTATGTTCTAGCAAATTATCAGGTTAGTTTTGAAATCGATTATATTTGTGAACAATAATTAAATGCTTATAATGATAATTATTCACAATTTAATGAATTTTTAGTGATTGTTTATTACATGCACTACCAACTGAAGTATTAATTTATTCTAACAAATTGTCTGGATAGTTTTGAAACTGAGTCTATTTATTGAAAATAATGTAATGCCTATGATGATAATTTTTCACACTTTTATGAATTTTAGTGATTGTTTATTACATGCACTACCAACTGAGGTATTATTTTGAATTTGAATTTATGTTCTATGAAATTGTCTCAATAGTTTTGAAATCAATAATATTTGCAAACAATAATTTAATTCTTATGATGATAATTATTCACAATTTAATGAATTTTTAGTGATTGTTTATTACATGCACTACCAACTGAAGTATTAATTTATTCTAACAAATTGTCTGGATAGTTTTGAAACTGAGTCTATTTATTGAAAATAATGTAATGCCTATGATGATAATTTTTCACACTTTTATGAATTTTAGTGATTGTTTATTACATGCACTACCAACTGAGGTATTATTTTGAATTTGAATTTATGTTCTATGAAATTGTCTCAATAGTTTTGAAATCAATAATATTTGCAAACAATAATTTAATTCTTATGATGATAATTATTCACAATTTAATGAATTTTTAGTGATTGTTTATTACATGCACTACCAACTGAAGTATTAATTTATTCTAACAAATTGTCTGGATAGTTTTGAAACTGAGTCTATTTATTGAAAATAATGTAATGCCTATGATGATAATTTTTCACACTTTTATGAATTTTAGTGATTGTTTATTACATGCACTACCAACTGAGGTATTATTTTGAATTTGAATTTATGTTCTATGAAATTGTCTCAATAGTTTTGAAATCAATAATATTTGCAAACAATAATTTAATTCTTATGATGATAATTATTCACAATTTAATGAATTTTTAGTGATTGTTTATTACATGCACTACCAACTGAAGTATTAATTTATTCTAACAAATTGTCTGGATAGTTTTGAAACTGAGTCTATTTATTGAAAATAATGTAATGCCTATGATGATAATTTTTCACACTTTTATGAATTTTAGTGATTGTTTATTACATGCACTACCAACTGAGGTATTATTTTGAATTTGAATTTATGTTCTATGAAATTGTCTCAATAGTTTTGAAATCAATAATATTTGCAAACAATAATTTAATTCTTATGATGATAATTATTCACAATTTAATGAATTTTTAGTGATTGTTTATTACATGCACTACCAACTGAAGTATTAATTTATTCTAACAAATTATCTGGATAGTTTTGAAACTGAGTCTATTTATTGAAAATAATGTAATGCCTATGATGATAATTTTTCACACTTTAATGAATTTTAGTGATTGTTTATTACATGCACTACCAACTGAGGTATTATTTTCAATTAAATTTTGTTCTTACAAATTGTCAGGGTGTTGAAGGTTTGCTTGAAGATTCAATTTTCATTGTGTCTATATAAAATAATTCTGTCTATTATGATATAATATAATATTATGTTACTATAGTAGTAGAATATTTTGTTATGTTTGCTTTTCAAACTAATATTTTAAATAAAAAGTTGTGATAACAATTATTCAGTTAAAAGATTAATTGTTTTGTTTTTTCTACTGAATTAAATTATTAGTGTTTATAGAAGATAATTATGTGTGAGGATTTAAGAGAAACAATTTCTTTTTTGTAGTGCACTTAAGTCTGAGCTGAAATTTATTTTTGAGTTGGTAGCAAGCTAATCATAAATGTATTTTTAATTTTTGGATTTTAAACTGTGGTTAAGGATAAAAAAAATGTCCATGATGTTAATTTTTTACGTTTTACAAATATAAGTGATAGTATATTGTTTATCACTATGTATTCCCATCTAAAGCTTGGATAGTATACTATAGTATAGGTGTTTAAATATTTTATTCCAAATTAAGCATTTGCATTTAATAAAGATTACTACTGTTTAATTCTCCTCTTATATATATTTGATAGATTTTTGTATAATTTGGGTAAGATAGTGTTAAACATACAGTTTATATGGACTGTCAATATATATAGTTTAATAATGTTCTTAGATATAAATTATTCATTTTTAAATTTAATTACTTTAGGGTCGACCTATAATGGCACGTATCAAAGCGAAGCCAATGAATCGCATGGCTGCACCAATATCACCTGGCGCTGTTGCTGGAATTCCGGGTATCAAAACAGTTAATGGTTTTAGAACTCCGCCAATGCAAGCTCAACCTATCAATCCATATATAGATCAAGGTCCAGGTGTCACACAATCGGGACCTCCCGCACCACCCCCTCAACATCCTCAAGCTGCCAGATTGTTTTATACAAATGGAGGTCCAGCTCAATATGCTCCAGTCAATTATGCTGCTGCTAATCTGCAAGTATATGTAAGTGTTTCAAAGTATTTTATCTTTTAAATTATTTTCTAGGAAAATATGATTGTTTTTGAATAGTTTTTTGGTTAGAATATTTATGTTGAATGTTATTAATAAGTTACAGCAGCAGCAACAGTCTCCATATTATCCTACAAATATGATTCAACATTGGGCTCATCCTGCGACAGGCGCCTATTACACAACTGATCTTAGTGGCATATTTTCTGTGAATGGATTGGCTCCTCAAGGAGCTTTTACTAAACCTCAGAATTCAAGATATAATGTTTCACGGGCACCGTAAGTTTGATTATAGTAATCTACTTATTAATAACATTATAATTATAATTTTTTTTGCAATATTTATACATTTAAATGTATTTCTTATAGTGGTCGAACCAATGGAAAAATGCGTCATAATTCTGTTGGTGGTAGTGAATATTACCGAAGTTCAGCTTCGGATAGTGGTTTACCATCTCGTCCTGGAAGTTACACATCAAATGGAAGTCTAACTAAGTCATCTAGTAGTAGCGGATCATTGCATATTTCCAATGCAACCAGAAACTATGTTGACAATCAAGATTCAACTGTAGTTGATAGACAGTCTAGTGGAACAATCAACATCCCAAAAGATCCTACAACATTGCCACCAAGGTATTCATATTCTTTTAACATTGATATTTTATTCATCTAAATAGAAAATACTAATATTTTGAGCAACATTTATCAATTGATTTTAAATTATTACTTAAATTTTTTTTCTTGTACAGATATAGGCGAAGGAAGAAAGACGAAGAAGTAGGACCAGAAGTAGTAACCACAGGTACTATACCTCAGCCACCAACTGGTAGTTTTGATTTGGCTGCTGATGCGTTCCCTCCGTTACCACCTCAAGTTGTGTCTATACCACACCAATCACCAACTTCATTGCCCCATGACCAGTTATCACCTCGTATTAACATTGATCCTAGGTAATTATTAAAATGTATAGTTAGAAACTTAAATCAATTTTGTATAAATCAAGTCAACTGTTAATTTTTTATCCTTTTTTTTTTATAATAAACTGGGATATTTTGTTTAAAATAGATAGCTATTGAGTTATTTTATGTTGTACTGAGAACTTAAAACCTTTTTTAAAGTTCTATCTTATGTAAGTAACTCAATTTATATTTAAAAATTGATTTCCCTTTACGACAACAACAATTTTCAAAAATAGAGAAGAAAAATTATTATAAATTTGTGGTGATAAATTATTAAGTTAAAGGCAACCTAATATGGGGTAAGGTTAAAAAATAAATTTTTTTTTAGTGGGATTTCTTTTTTTATTACTAAGTTTGTTTGTTTGTTATAATATTATATTATACTTCTGGTTATACTAGCTGTACTATTATTGACTTTTTGGATTTACAGGATTTCTGTAATTTCAACTTCGAGTATTTCAACAGTACTGTCTGAACCCTCTGTATCTAAGACTGATGATGATATGGACCTAACTGTGAATTCAGAGAGTCTACCAAATGGTTTACAAACAGTGCCTCCTGTTGGGTCTGTACCTGTGACTGCAATTGTTGATGACATATCAAATATGTCTCTGAGCTCTATTAATAATTTGCACCCAAAGGTATTTGTTAATCCTAATCTTGTATTAATGTTTTAATAATAGACTAAAATTGTTGATTTTATATTGTTTTATTATAGGTTCAGGATATTGTTACGACTTCGAATTCTATAATAAATCCTACGGATAAGACTGTAATGCCAGCGAAATCTGACATGCCACCTACTACGCCTAAAGCCAATGGTACATCTCTTAATACTAAACCAACTGTACCAAATCATAAGGCTGCTTTGCCATCACAATGTGCTTGTGTCATACCACAACCACCTGCTACATTTTCTGCTGATATGGCCAACAACAATCCTGTTCTTAATGGGAATGGTTCTCCAAATATTGGTCATAAACTAAGTTATGCACAAGTAGCACAGCATCACAAAGAAAGGAATGAGAGCCATATCCCTACCATTATCACATTTGGGCAATCTCCTATTGTAGAGGAAGAAAAAAAAGATGAAACCATACCTGTTGTGATTCCCCAACAATCTAAACAATCAAACCTTACAGCAGGTATAGTTACCACATTTTTAATATAAATTTGATTCAAATGGAGTTACTTAAATCTAAAGTGATATATTATATTTCTAAGCATCCATCATGTCTTTACTACACCTCATATTCTTTTTTAGCTTAATATATACTATGTAGAATTCATAAATTTATTAAGATCTAATTTAAAATTGTTTTTTAGACAAGTTATTGTTTTTTATTTGTGCAGATAGATTTAATAATAAGCTATTAACTATAAGTAGTAATTAATATTCAAATTTAAATCTTTATAATTCTCGTAATAATTAATCTATGTGTTCTTGATATTGATTTAATTATATTCATTTCAGAGGGCCTTCAAACAAATCGGTCTGGTAAAGGACACAGAACAGCAAATAGTGAACGGGGAACAATACCCAGGAAAGGATCATCAAAATTCAATCGTACTAAGTCTCCTAAGTAAAATGTAGATAAGGCCAGAGTATTAGTTGTGACTCAACTTATAAATAACGGTTCTGTAAGTATTAAAATCATTTTGACCATCTCAATTTAGTTTTAAAATATTTTTCCATCACTTAAACTTGAAGTGTTTGGTCCTTCAGTAAAATCTTTTCTTAAATTAACCATACATAATACAGAGTGCTTGATTTGGAAAAAAATTAAAAAGGGTACTCAACGGATGTTGAATGAAAGAATGATGTTCTGCACAAAATTAATCGTCACATTACTGTGAGTGGTTTGCACCCTCCCAGCAACAATTTCACCAGAACATTATTAAATTTGTTTACATATGTTTAAAGAAAACACTTATTTTTGAATTATCTTTTTAAAAGCATAAAATCAAAAAACTATGCATTAAACAAACAAATACATGTTCTTATAAACAATCCTTGTTTTTGTTTTTTGCATAGATCTAAAGTTAACTCCATTTTATAAACTCATATCATGGCAAATTGTACGCTCTGAATAATTCATTTAACTCTGTTAAAAATATTTTTAAATGCTCATAGCTTGCTTAAAAATTCTAATCTAAGACACAAAAAGGTCTACTGGATAATATTTTTGCTTTTAAATTTTATAATAAGTCTATGCTCAATATGCTCTTCTATTATACATACCTGAGTTGAATGGATTATTCACACTACAATTTGCCATGTTAAGCATTTGTAAAACTACGACTGCGCTTGCAGGTGCTTCCTCTGCATAACAATATTTCGTATCACTATATTTAATAGTTTTAAAGAATTTTAACAATCAATTTTGTTGAAGGGTTTTTCGTAGGTACAATGGCTTTTAGACTATTTTACATTTAAAAAACTGAAAATTTACTAATTCACTAGTAAATATTCCTTTCCGGAGGTTGTTTCAAAAAAATAGAAGGGCTTTATTACTACGTGCCCCCAAATCAAGCACTGAAAATATTGTTAATTCCTTAGCACCTACATTTTTATAAAAAGATGTAAGATAAGACAATTAAAAACAATTTAGTATCATGTAAATATTTTTATTCCCATATCATCAATTAAATATATTATCATGTTTATTTTTTAGTCACAACCAAACTCCTATATTGTGTACATTTATTATAATCAACTTAACTTAAAAGCACGAGGTCATTTATGGTTAATTTTTCAGTATAAAAACAATTCACTACAAGTATGGCAAATAAGTGGAAGGATCCGGACAGTATCGACACACAAATTGTAACATTGTTTTATGCTTAAATTGATAGGCTTAAAACAACAGTGATAGATAAATATATCCCCGTCCTACTGTCATTATATTCTAATCAATTTGTCCAAATTATTATGTTTATTGTTAGTTTTTTTACATAAGTCTAATATCTTATGATTGTTTCCTTTTATGAAAAACAAAAAATGCATAAAACAAAACAACTGAAACAAAACTCCTATATAGATATATTATATTCATATATATTTATGTTTATGTATATATTAAAAGATTTAAATAACATAACTGTGATAAAAATTATACATTAACATGCATTAGTTTATATTTGTATGTCATATATTTATATATGTATATATGTGTGTGTGTATATATATATATATATATATATATAAATATCAATTTGAATTATTTGTAATCATAATTTGCATTGACATAGCATAATTATGAATTACTTTGAATATTAACAAGTAACTATTATGTTTCAACTTAATTTATCATTAATTTCCAATTATGTTATTACATTTTAGTAAGCTTGTAATATTCTTAACCTCAAGTTATCAGTTGCATTGATATTTATTTTTTGACATTATTTAATAAATGTTATTATAAGTACTTATACATTTTTTATATGTATAATAAAAAAAATTGTGAGTATTGACTGATTGGATGTGAACAAAATTTAAAAGCTTGAAGTTATTACAAAGAGGGGTTTGAATTTTCTTTATGTTTGCTTATCACAGTGTTGTTATATATTTCATTAATTGTTTAGTTCAGATGATTTTTAAATTACACAATGCTTACAAACAAGTATATTTCTATTATTTATACTTATAAGCAATGTTGTTTTGTTTTGTCTTTTATTTTAACATTACCATGCGAGTAATTTTATAAACATTTTAATGTATGCAATATTATTTGTATTTCACACTAAATTATATTAATTTTTATTGATTGTATTATTTTAGATGAAAAAATGTTAAACTATCCCATGAAATGATATGATACATTTGTCACCCACATCCGTTAATCGACCAATTTTATTTATTTTTTTGTTTTTTTTTTTTTACATTCTTATTTAACTTTTTTGTTTTTAGTTTAATCCTTTATTGATATTTATAAAAAAAAATATGAAATAGAAATGAACGAGTTCTAGCAATATAATAGAACAATGTTACAATATTATGATAAAACGTAATAAGAGGAGGACATCAGGTTTTTTTTTAAGTAAAATTTAATTTATAATTTTATACCTCTTAAATTTCATCTGAAAATGTTTTCAAATTTAAATGAAAGATAAAATAATAAAAAAAATATGTTAAAACTAATTTATAGTTAGTAGACTAGATTTTTTTTAATTTTTACTGAGGCCATGATTGCAAATGGCCAACAATACAATTTAATAAATTGAATTCAATTGTATAGAATATAGTTATCTTATATAATATAATGTAGTTAAATGTAAATTATTTGATGAGAGTCATCTGTTTGGGTTTTTCTGTCTTATTATTCTATACTATACTTACATCATTTTAACGCAATACATTTTGCATACTTAAAACAACAAGTTTAAAATCAATCAACTTCAGATTAAAATAACCCCAAAAAATGAATTTAAATTGTTAAACAAGTCATAATTCAAAATTAGCTTGATTTTAATTTTTACTTGGTTGTTTTTGCCCAATTAGCACAAACATTTAACGAAAATGTTCTAATCCAAATCTAACATCAGTCTTCAAGAATGATTTTCAAATGAATTCTGTATGCGAGTATTTGTTTTAAAATATGTTAAATGAGTCCATAACTACTTTATTCATTTGGTTTCTTTTTATTACTAACTTTTTGGGGTATTCATCGAGTCATAAATGTTTGTTTTAGGATAATTTCAAAACTGTATACTGGTCTGAAAAATATCTTCAAATCAAAAAACGTTTTGCATAATTTGCCTTTTTAGTTACCATAATATTTGTCATTTAAATTTGCTAACATTTAAACATAATTTAAAAATAAAAACACTTAATAAATTGAATATAAAATTATCTGGTGTATATATTATGTGTGTGCTCTAAAATAGTTGCCACTGGAGATTCTATTCATTTTCATTGTTCAATGAAAAACTAAAAACAACAATATATTATTATTATTATTATTATTATTATTATTATTAATTTATTATTATTATTTTGTTTATTGTTACATAGTGGTTGATACATTTCGCCAGTGTATTGTAATGGCCATATATGTGTTATGTTTGTTGTTTATTGTTTTAAAAATAGAGTAGGTATATGGCTTAAATAAAATATATAATATGAAAAAATAAGAAAAAAGAGCTCATAATGGAAGCCCCATTAAGTATTGTTTGTTTGTTTTATCTTTTTTGTTTTTAGTTGTTTAATTATTTTGGGTTATATGTGTTATTTATAATCTTCATTTTGAATGTCTCGATATTGAATATTATTAAAATTTTACATTTCAAGAACATTTTAAAATGTAATTAGTTGGAAGGATACTGGGATGACATTTTTTCTTTTGACGAAATGTATATTTTTTTATTAATCATGTATATACTTGTTATTTTTTTTTAAATACCTAAATAGCTAAATAATTAACATATATAAATATTTAAGTGGAATTAGGAAATAATTTCCCTTAGTACTAGTCACGGGAGGCTAATATTGATAAATATATATTTATACATACATGTCTATACAATGTGTGTTATCTTATGGTTTATTTATTAACTGATTTTCCAATCATTAATTATCTGATTTTTATTTCCTTAAAGAAAACAATTATGTAAGATATTATTGAATATTATTGCAGACCTATAATTGAACCATAATATTTAATTAATACAAAATGTAGAATAAATTATATCATAGTTTGTTTAAATTACTGTAATTGTAATATACCCTTTAAAAATGATATCTTATTAAGCATAAATAACTGCCCTGGTAATTCAATTTTTTTATGGTCTTATGACTTCAATCGATACATTTGAGTCTTTATCATTACCATTAATAATGATTACAAATGTTAATACAAGCGCACAGTGTTTTAATACAATTTCAAAGATTTCTTGTAGTGTGGTTTGCTTGATTGGAAAATTAGAAATTCTGTATAACTTGATGGCTATCATTCAATTTCTATCATTTTTTTTTGGGCCATGCCCTGACACAATTTGTATATCAAAATATGTATTAATGTATATTCCTTCCTAGTCGAAGGAAACTTAAATAAAATAAAAAAATAAAAAAAATGATTAATTACTTTATAATATTTTTTTAATTTTAATTAACAGAAGGATTTACAACAGTTTGAAATCATAGTTTTTGTTTTGTTGAATTTTTATTTTCTTTAGGTGTCAAATGTATATTCTTTTATAGTCATTGAGAATTATTTGCAAAAATAAATGAATATCGAAGCTCAATAGTATTAAATTATTATTTCTTTTACTTGCCTTGATGACTTGTTTTTAAATTATTTAGTTCCATTATTTGTTGTAAATGTTTTGTTTTGTAATTTAAGTGAAATTTACTAATATATATTCAATTTATTTATAAATATATAATATTTTTAAAAGTATACTCTTTGTTATCATTATACTATGGTAATCAAAAATATTAATTCCCAAGGTAGACTACTTCATTAATAATATTTAAGCCTATGGTGCATACTACATCATAAACCTAGTATCTATTTCATAAAGTGGTTTTCTAATTAAATATCATTTTCGTTTTAGCATATTATCATTATTATAAACGACTATTGACATTACCTATTTAGTATTTATGTAGGCCTTCCAGGTTTTTATATTATATAGAGTTAACAGCCAGCCCTAGTATTCCATATTGTTAGGTATATATTACTCATGATTTTATTATAACTCCCCTTCTGCCAGATTTCCATCAACCTGTACTGTTGTGCCTAATTCCACTGTTTTTGTTACAATATTATATAATAATAATAATCTTATAAAAACTGAGTGTTTATTGATCATAATATATATTATTAATAAATTGTTACATGTGAATTCAAACGGTAACACGATGTACAGTTATAATAATTATAATTTCAAATCGCATTAACGTTTGAAACCAGTTGACTGATCCATTTATTTCTGTTTTAATCGAAAACTATTTTAACTTATTTATATTTATATTTTTTAAAAATTCGTAAAAACTATTATTATACTGATAATTATAATAATATGAATATTTAAAAAAGAATAAACGTGGTTATGTAATTGTTAAGGTGTAAATAATAATATGTTCTTTCAAACTGGATTTCATGACCAACTAGTATGAAAAAAAAAATTTTAAAAATATATACATACTAATAATTAAAGCTTTATTTAGTTGTGTTTTTCTCCTCTTAAAATGGTGTGCGGTTCATCTCGATGGATGACGTACAAATTTATGTGTTTAATGTTCATGGAGTCTTGTTTGATTTGGAATTTTTGTGATATTTGATTATTAATCTTATAAATACATACATTATAATATATAAAGAAAAACAAATAGCAAACCTTGTTTTATTGTATTTTATCATAGATATGTATAACAATTATATGGTAATTGTACAATAATATGTTTTTATATTTTTTTTTACCCAATTAAGTTTTCTATTTCCTTTAACTTTGTGTACCTACTACCTAAACGTCTCATACCTAACCTGACCAGAGTTATGAATCAATTTATTGTTAAATTGAAATAATACATAAAATTATTAGTTTATTCTGTTTTTCCCGTAGTAAAAATGTAATACCTAATTTAAATAAGTAGAAGTTGTATTGCTTGTTCAAAGCTAAATGTATATTATACATAAATAATTGTATTTTTACACACTTTTCTTAACTTCGCTCTCATGTCTGTTTGTCCGTAATCAAATCTTGCGCGCTCGATTTGTGGCACTTTTTGACAATCCGTTGTCATTTTGGGACACGGACCTCCAGGTAGGCGATGACGGTTGTGCAAAGTCATCTCCGAGGAAGTAAAGGTACGAAGGGTTTCTCTGGATCCCCTTATAGCAACGGATTGTTTCCACGACGATAAATAAATATAAAATATATTATAAAAATATAATTGTAAATATTTCAGGTATTCACAGACATGATAATATTCTATTAAATTAATTCGAATCAATTAAAGTTTTCCGGTTTTCATAAATTTTACAAAACAGTAAGCATATGATGAGTTTTACATCAATGGTCGACGCTATCAAGATATTTTATCTATCGACGCTACTAAAATGAGAGAGACAATCACTCAACGCAAACGACGGCTGGAGAAAGCTCGTAATAACAGGGATAATGAAGGTCGTATTGTTAAACGAATCAGACTCGATGCTTACAGCCAATATATGAGGCAATGGAGAAGTGCCGAAACAACAGAGCAGCGCCAACAACGATTACAACTCGATCAAAAGCGACATTCACTGCAACGTACAAATGAGAGCCTGGAAGAACGAGAAGCTCGCTTACTGCCCGATCGGCAGCAACCTGAAACAAGCAGGACATAGGTACCGGACGTAATGGTGGATATTGGCGTGGATGGGATCCACCTGATCAAGCCAAAATCATTACAATTTCCAGCATAATTCAGTTACGGAACTGCCGAGCGCTTTATGCTGCCTTTAATATTAACATGGGCTTCAACAGCCCATAAAATGCAGGGCACCACAGTCGATTATGCTGTCGTTTACTTGGGACAGAAACTATTCGTTCAAGGTCAAGCGTACGTCTGACGTCATCATTAGCAGAGTTCGTAGCCTCGATGGACTACGTATCGAAGAATTGGACGCTTCAAAAATAACGGGCAAGACATTCTGTAACGTTGACGCTTTGGATGAAATCGACAGAATGAGACAACATCGTCCCAATATCTCGGAAGCAATTGTAAATGAAGGACAATAAATTATAAGTGGGTACTGTAAAATAACAAAATATATTATACACATAATGATCTCATAACGAAATTTTTCAAAAAAAAAATTTCAATTTGCTGTGGCAAACAAAATAAATGTCTTGTCATAAGTAGTTTGATTCTTTTTATTAAATATAAGAAATTTGTTTCACAAATATATTTTTTAAACGTTTAATAAAAAAAATTAACTTTCAACTAAAAAGTAGAAAATAAAAAAATAAAAAAATATATTTTTTTTAAACACGCTTCTATAAAAACATATTATTTAAAAAAAATAATTTTCTGTACTTAAAAATAATGAAAAATTTAAAAGTGTGTGGTGCATCATACAAAACATTTAAAGCCGAGCTAAGTCTCACATACACTTCTTTGTTCTATCATGTTTATAAGATATAGTGACTGGGAGTATATGTCAAGTGTAAGAGCACCACACACTTTTAAATTTTTCATTATTTTTAAGTACAGCAGTACAGCAAATTATTATTTCATAAGTACAGATCAATATGTACTTCAAGATGTAGAAATGAACATTTAAATATTCTAGCCTTAATTTAGTTTTACGACAGTTAAAAATTCAATACAAATTACTCATTATATATATAAGTAATAACTAGGGGCCGGAATTATATTCTTTTAAAATAGCCAAAATGAGATGCTAATATTCTTTAAAAATCATAAAAAATATAATTTTTTATTAATTTATTCACTTGAACTAAAAATATGTACCTATTTATACGCAAAATAATAAAAAAAATTAATATAAATAGGTATATACTAAAAAATAATGTGCAAAATAATACCAAAACATAGGCACATAATAAAGAGAATTTTGTGAATCAGTAATCATCATAGGCGGGGAAAAATTATCTCTAAGTTGAACTTCATCCATTCAAAACTAGCTATGTTTTTCAAAATTATCCATCGATTTTTTTGGTTGAAGTCGATCAATTTTTTTAAAAATATTATTTCCATTTTTTCCGGGTTATTTTTTGAAGTTGACCAATTGTATTTTTAATTAGATTTGTCGAATCAACAAGAAATATATTAGACTTTTCTAACCTTTTGATCGATGTTTCAATAACAAGAAAAAGTGCCTTAATAGATATTATATCGTTTTCTATGGTTTCTAAGTCAAAAGCTGTTTTACATTATGTACGGACTGACTGGACGATTTATCTTGAAAAATTCTCAAATATGCAAAAAAAACTTTTGCCCTTAATTATCCGGTTTCGTGATTAGTGAAGATTTCCAACCCCCGTCTTACTGCATAGGCTCAAAAAAAATATCCAAAAGAATATAATTCCGGCCCCTAGTCATAACTTAAGTGATAAATATTTGTTGTTAGTTTCATTGTTTTTAATTTTACCAAATATTGACTAGATTATCCTTCCGACTTGGTCTTAGAAAAATTTGATCCTTGTTTTAAAATTGGAGTAGTCCTTTTTCAAATATATTTAATCTGTGATTTTTAAAAAATATGTAATAACTAATAATTATTATGGTTTGGTATTAGCAAACTAGTGTAAGTCTTAAATTGAGGATACTATAAAAATAATTAGAAAAAGCTCTAGTGATTAGGTATCTCATTGCTAAGTCACAGATATCTCTATAATGGCTATAAATTTGAATTCAATGATGCTTAGTCATTGTATATAAATACACCATTCTGAGCATAAAGACCTAAAGGAGTAAAGGACTACAACATTTACACAGCTGACATTCCCAACTCCGAAAACACACTGATAGCCACTTACGCCGACGACACGGCAATCCTCTCATCTCATTCCGATTCCACAACAGCATACCAAAACTCCAAATTCATCTTGATAATATTTCAAAATGCTCCGCCAAATGGAGAATAAAAATCAATAAACACAAACCCTTACACATTCATTTTACTTTAAGAAAAGCTGCACTTCCTACAATCTATTTTCAAAACAATCCAATCCAAACCACATAATAGGATAGGTACGTATCGTAGTATACTATTATTATATATTATAATATATTAAAGTGGTTGGTGAGGCCCATCTATTCTGTGGCTCGATCTGCAGAAACGCTCTGAATGTACATACATCGGCCACCGTTGATACCTAGCTCCCGGGTGGGTGACCAGTGACCACCTAGGTTTTAGCAACAATGCCTTGTCACACATACAAAAACGTGTTCCAACCAATCGCATTGGTACCTCACACATAGTACGAGACTAATGACCTTGGTAGTTGAATGTTTAATTCAAATAAGAAAAAAATATATATACACATATGATAGGTATATAGGTAATAATATTTATTATTTTCCAATACTATGACGGGGACACGGGGTAGATTATTATACTTGTACGGCTGGTATGTGACGTAATACGTATGAGTAGCGCTGTTACAACTCTAATTTAAAATAATATGCGCCTGAATCGTACTGCAGGCCAATATGGTTAAAATGACATTGTATCAGGGAAGTTTTTACTGAATACCCCTTTTACGGACTGTATAATATTATATGTATTTATGTATAACTATTTTATGTTCAACAAGAACTCAAACATATTATTATCTAATATTATTGTACAGCGGAGCAGTGGCCACCGGGGGTCGTTTCCAACCAAGACATTTTTTCCGAAGCAAACCTGCAGCGTCGGAAAAACACCGACCGACGATAGGTATTATACAAAACATGCACGCGTGTATTGTATACTCTAACAATAGCCAATAATATCTAGGGAAATCTTATGAAAATGCTCATCAATTTGATTTCAATGAATCTATAAAAATGCTAGGCGAAAATTTGAAATTGACTAATAACTAATAAGGGAGCCGCATTTTAAACTCACAACTGTGACGTCTACATAGATAATATAAGTTCTTATTATTCTTTCATTGTCTATGGACGTTTAGAGTTTCTTATAATATCACTAACGGTACAACTTGTAGGAGTGCAGTTTACTTCCCAAGCGATCTTTTAGAATTTTTTTTTTTTTGGAAATGTTAGTATTTTTATGCTCAACGTGATGGTGGACTTTACCCATCTTACTTACTTTTAATGTTATTGTTAATAAGCCACATACAACTTAATAAAGGTTTTATGCGGTTTGCCTATTAACATTCGCTGCACAGAATTATTTTAAGAATCGGCCTCTTTAGCGCTACTGGCGGACAATGCCGTTAAATTACGACGCTGACTGCCGATGAAAGGCCACCTAGATCCCACTAGTCATATTTACTCACTACACCCGACACCCGCGTATTATCTACATTCTACATCGCGGTCCTGTCCATGACAAATTAAATCGTGGTCTCATATAGTATATACCGCGGTCTAGTCTGGCGTAGCTATATTTTAGCATTATAAATTAATATATTATCACTTTGATAGTGTCTGCTTCTGCTATTATCGTGGTGCTTCGCTCTCGCAGTTGACGTGAACTTTTCTTTTGTTTTGTTTTTGTTTTTCGTGAAAATATTTCGCAATATTATTATATTAATATAATATATATTTTGTTCCACATCGCTTAATATTTTAACATTATTGTATCATCGTAAGTCATAAACCATAACCCGCTCAGTCTTATATAAGACTTACAAAAGCTGTTCAAAAGCCAATGACACAGATTACTGGGTAAGTTTTCCTTACGAACCAGTAGCCCATAACAAAAACAACGGTGTAATAAATATTAGCGATACTACTGCATAGACTCAATGGACTGCAAGTAACCGGTCGCATACGACACGAAGTGTCATGGAATGGATCGTGTTCCAACGGCGAGTATCGTCTTTAGGTGGATAACCCACTCGTTCACCTACCAGATTCAATCAGCGTACGCGTGGCGTTAAGTGAATACAATTATCGTGGCGTGCCTACAACGTATTAAAAATTAAAATCCAACAGTTTTTAAAAATTATTTGTCCCAATCGTGTTGTCCCCCTAGCCCCCACCCTCGGATGTCATCATTTCTATTTAGCTACACTGCGTTTCCTTGATATATAATTCCCCCTGACAACTATATAATAAATCGGCCTAATAATAATTCACCTGTTTTTTCTCAATCCAAAAGTATTTTTAACATTGCACCATAAATGTTTACTTTATAATTTCTTAATATATTTCAATAAAATAACATTATTTATTTGATCAATTCATTACATTTAAGGGTAAATAATACATCTATCATGGGCCGTCGTTTAACTGGACCGTCTGCTAGGACTCGTGATGCACAACCCCTTCCCATATCAACACAACATAATTCATCTTCAACAAATGATCGAAACAATTTATCACAACATGATGAACTTATTCATTTTGTTGGTGGTTGTAAGTATTATATTTTGTATAAAATAATATCTAATAGAGGTATATGCATAATGTGTAGCTCCATGTATCTATAGTTTAGGTTATATTTCCTAACTCCGACACCTCCCAGTGACTGAAACATCTTTATAATTAATTTGTTTTTCATATAGTCTTGAATATTATATTAAGGGATTTGGAAGCAGTCATTTTTTGTCTTTGTCTAACACATGGAACATAGGAATTAAGACATGTTTTCATTCCATCATACTAGATAATTGATCTCTAGTGAAACAATAATAATTCTAAAAACCAATTTGAATTTTTTTCAAGTCTACTTGAGATCGACTTTCCCAGATTTTTATTTTTGTGGTTTTAACTTCTCCAAAAATTTAAATATTTTATTTCCTTATTTAGTATGAATTTTTTTTAATATTTAGAGGGATAAAATAAAAGTGGGAAATTTGATCTGAAGTAGACATGGTGAAAAATTCAAATCTTTTTTTAATTTTCTCATCACTTCAATAGATCAATCAGTACATTGGAATGTTAATACACCAAATATCCTATACTCTATATTATGTGTTAGACAGAGACAAAAAATCACTGCTTCCAATCCCCTTAAGCTATAACTTATCTATAATCTCATATAAAACTCTAAACAAAATAATTTTAGACCTTATTTATCGTAGATCTGTGCTATACTATTATACCTTCGGTTGTATCATTCATTTTTATATTACTATTATATTACTTGAACACCTATGTTGAAGTTGTGTAGGTTTTTAAAATTGTAGGTCATTAGCAAAGTATAATTTTTTTATCCTTAAAAATATAACACTTGATAAAGAAAATAACATATTATAAAACAAAACCAAATCATCTTGTATACTTATTTTTTAAATATATTATTTAAGTTTATTTTATGCACATTTGCGAGTATTCTTATAAATTACCTATAAAAACATTTAAGTTCTATAACACATAATCTCTGAATAATCCTATGTACTTTCAAATTATATTTTATTTACAAATATTATTATAATTATTAATTTCACTTAAAACGTATTACATAAACATACATTTTTAACTACAATTTTTTTAAACTTAAATCAAAAATAATTATGTTTGGGTGTATATTAATAATACATTGAGAAAGAGTTATGCCTTCTAATTTATAATTTGTTATTACTAATGTTTTAGCATGGAATGTCATTTTTCAAGAATATCAAAATGGATGCCAAGGATCTAACGGTAAGTTTCTTATCCTTACAAGTTATTAAAATTAATTAATTATAAGGTTACTCGTTAAATTAAGTATCTCCATTCAGGATAAATATAACTGTATAGGTACTCTTAATACACATATATTTATTAATTTTCTTCTATATTAAATCTAAATGTAAAAATTTATAATTTAAAATAATGACGATTTATAATATTAAATATACCATTTATTTTGATCTATAATTTTTAGGTCGTTTTCATATACAGTTCTATGAAGAAGGAAATAGTGATACATTAAAAGGTATTATGCTTTAATTTTATTTAATAATATTTGTATTTCTTTATTGCTTATAAAATTAAGTTAATGATTATTGATAAATTATAACACTATGGGTATTTATATTAGAATGATTGTTATTTATAACTTAATGAGTCAAACTTGCAAGTTTGTGCAATTACATATGAATCTTGTTAAGTAGTATTTGTTATAAGGCCATAAAAAATACTAATTTGCTTAATTTTTGTGATAGCAAAATTTGACTGTCCTACCTAACAATTAACCTCAAACAGACTTAAAATAATATTTATTTTCCTAGTACTTAGTTTACCTAAGTCCAATACTCAAGTATGCTACCTTGCCAGCTGCCACTTACACAACTATATTGCAATGAGACATCTGTCTTATCAAGCTATTGCCATTTCAGTCCTGATGTTTGATGACTTAGAAATTGGTGTTAAAACATCATAATTCATTATAATATGTAATTTTATTTTTTAGTATATGTTACAAATATATAAAATACATACTAAAAATTAAAAAACATAATTAATACTTGAAATTCTTAGACCCGGTGATTCACCAAGCATGCTCACTTTCTTTCTTTTTCAATAATGCAGTTAAAAAATCTGATTTTTTAAGTTTTTAAATATACTTATGACCATATTTGTAAATCCTTGAACTTATTCGTACTACTTAAGAAGATATAAACTTCTGTTTTCAAATTACAACCCTTGTATTATACAGTTAATTATTTAGCTACTAATTTTTCCGACGTATAGAAATATACATCTATTTTATATTTTTGTTAAGCCATTTTTAAGGGCATTATCCTTAATATTAAGCATAATAATAGAAAAACTACCCTTTTGAATTTTGAAACGTTTTGATCAATATTTTTAAAAAAATATCTACTAAATAATTCAAAGTAATAAAAGGGGGTTCTCATTTTATAAACAGTCATTTGTATCACCATATGACACTCCTTAAGTAGTCCAAAACATCTCAAGAATTTCATAGCGAGTTATATACATTTTAAAATTTTAATATTTTTCCGTGCTCTGTAAAATTTTCTTTCCATTAAATAATATTGAGAATAACATAATATGGATTTTTCTGAATGTAAATGTCAATATTTTATGAATTTAAGGCGGAAGAGAAATGTTTGAATGTGAAGTCCCTTTAAGTCTATATTACAGTCATTTTTGATAAATAAATGCATGTATATTCAGCTTTTGTAGTACATGAATAAGAATTTAACTCATAAGAATAGCAAAGTATGAATGTTACTTTTTATGTTAATATGTAGGTAATATTAATAATAACTGCTCACATCTTATTCAGATTGTAAAAATATTTGAATCATCCAGTTAGTATTAAATGAAAATCGTGATTTGATTAAATGGTTACTAATTTGTTTACCTTTTATGGTAGGGGAACATGTGCCAGAAAAATAATGCTTACTGTGGTATTGGCACAGTGACACTTTCAAATTTAAATTTGTAAATTTTAAAACAGCCTTCCTTAAATGAAATTGGCATAATTCCTAAGATAGCAAAAATATTTTTAATTGTTGTTGTTTGTGGTATAAATATAATTAGTATGTATAATAATTGCAATGATTGAATTTGTAACTATATATTTGCAAACTGAGGTCTTTTTAATGTCAGTATTTGATATTTTGATATTGGTTCTATTAAAGTTATTAAACAAATTAATGCTTATGATAATAATTTATATAATTTTTATGAATTTTATTTGTTTGTATTACATGTACAACTAAAGCATTGTTTTATGACTTATTATACATTTCTTTTAATCAAATTTTTCTAATACATTCTCAAAATCTGTCTTATATGTCTATATAGACACGACCATAGTTAAGTTTTGTACTTGCAATGCATATTTATTAATAAACAAAGTATAACATTTAATTGTTATTATAATTTAATTTTAGTATTCATTGTAAGTAGATAATAATAATTTCATAAATTACTAATTTATGAAAATAAAAATTGCATAATATATATTTTTTGAGCTGGTCTTAAGTATATAAAATATCAGTAGCTGTAATTTGATGTCTTGGTGTATGTGTTAAAATGTTTATTTATATTATTAGTGCTATGTTCAATAAATATTTATTAATAAATAACAATCTTTTTAGATAGTTAATAAAATGTTTATGCTTTAATTTATTTCAGGTTTTAAACCCTTTGATCTAGAAGCTTGGTGGGGAAAACAAACCATCCAACGATACCAACAACGTTCCTAATGTTATTATGCTAATAAATTGTGTTGTATTTTTCAGTTAATTTTTTTTTCCCAATAATTTAATATACTAAATGGCTTATGCCTAATATCTTGAAACTGACAATTAAGTTATACATTATTATCTGCTATCAGTTATTAATTATCAACTTCATGCAGGTATGTTCTAAAAATGTATGACATGCCATAATATTTTTATAATTAAAAATTTTATCATGATTGGCAAAAAAAAATTAACTAGTATTATTTAATTTAATCTTTCAAATTAAAATATATAATGTATATATATAGATTTTGATAGTAGGGATTAAAATATATATTTATCTCCATCAATAAATTTGACATTCCAAGTAATTGGATATTTTAAAGTAGCGTGTATATTCGTTATTATATATTTTATTTTTATTATAGTATGACATTATGTTTCATCTACAATTTATTTTATTTTAAATTATTATATGTGTTTCAATAAAATACTTATAATTTAACGATTATTATTAATTTATCCATTACTATTATTTTAAAACTTAGAAATGTCAATGTTCTAGTTAACAAAACTTTATTATTACTATATTATTATTTATAAATTATAAAATATAATTTTTTTCACATTATTATTGAGTATTCAACCAAACCAATGTAGATAATTCAACATTGTAAATTGTAATAATTCATTAAGTAAATCAGTAAATGTACTTGTAATCATATAAATATGTAGTTTTATATTTTATACATAATTTAGCGTTAACATAGTTAATATATACCAACATTCTTCTAAAAAATGTAAGTATAATCAAAGTTATCATTTTTTTCTATTTAAAAAAAATATATTATTTTATACTGAAATTGAAACTTGTGTTTTCCTTATAACATAATATTATGTTTTGTTTTTGAAATGTTGACATACCTACCATATTATATATATATATATATATATTTTAAGAATTAATAAAAAATAGTTTTTTTTCTCATTTGGTTTTTAAAACAATTTATGGAGTTATGACATTCATGTAATATTGTTAAGATGTATAAAAAGTTATAAGATGTGATTTATATATGTCATATAATATATTTAAAAAAAAAATTCCTCTTATACTGGTTTAAAATATTTATTATTATAAATAATTCATTACTTAATGAATTAGAGTTCTATTTCTCTTGATTCATTTAATTCTTAAAACTTAAAACTTTCAATATATTATTGACTAATATACCGAATACTAATGTTTGAAATATTAAATTGAATGTACTTATATAATTTTATTAAATATCGTTAATTGAAGAAAGAAGAATGATTACACTTAAAATCCATACCTATGCTTAATTATGCTAATTATTAAACTGGAAGTAGGTATATAAATTGAAACAAATTACTTACCAGTTGACAGTTACCCATATTTTGACAATTGACTTATCTGTTTTCTTATTCAAATATAGATCTACATTTTTATTTTTTTTTTATGATGCAAACGTAATAAACACTTCATAGTTATTTGTTTAGTGATACAAATATTTATGTAATAATGCTTTGATTAGTGCAATCTATAAGTTTATGTTAATCTAGGTGGTCCTACTGATAATCAGCTCATTAAACCATATAATATTATGTGGGTACTTCTTGGCTAAGGCCAATGTCAAGAAATTGATCATTAAAAATGGTATTGTGGGTAATCTTAACTTAAAATGTATGCTATCTTTTTCTTTAGAGACTTCAACATTCAACAACAAGTTTATCACCTTGGGTAGACATATTGATTTCATGTTTGTTGTAGCACAACATTAGATGAACATAGAATATTATAGATTCTGTCAATAGGTGGGCATGCCTACCTATAATACCTAGTGACTAGTGTATTAGAAATTAGTGTGCATCATTATTGAATTATTGAAGTAATGACTGGGACACTTCATGTGTTTTTACTTTTTGTACCTATACATTTTGCAAAACATTTTTTTAATTTGTATTCTAGAAATTCTCGAGGGCCATTGCTCTGTGTTTTCTGTACAGACACATTAGAAACAATATCTATTAATATTGTAGGTAGACAGTATTGGTGGCCGATCTCGTTATTTTTTTTTTTAATTAACCTACCTAGGTATAACGATTGATTGGACCGGGGTAATGGTATTTTTGCGGTTGACGCATTTAATTTTAATAACTACTACGCAGTTGTAGTTGTACGTAATACCATGTTATGAATTCAGAATTACGATTAGGTAATGGACTCTGTAGTATGCCCTGTGTGGTGGTAATGTTACCGCCATTATTCGTCGATGTCCGAGATCATTGTCGAGAAGGCATTAATTCAGTCTCAGGTCGTGTACTAGTCACTGTATATTACCCGAACTGAGACGGAGCAATGCTGGTAGTAACTAGTGTGCGATGACAGCAAACAGTTTATCGGATTATTTTTTTTTCGCGGCCCCGGGATCACGATGATCGGTTCTATTGCATTATCATATTATTATAATTATACGAATCGCGAACCCTATGCCCAGAAGTCCGATAGAATATCATTGAGAGTATTTAGATGACTAAATGAAGCTGACAGAAGTTGCCGACCCGTGAATTATTTTGAATAAGGTAATAATTATAACATTATATTAATTTTTCAAATAAAAAGAACGTTACTTCGACGATCGGTAAAGTTCACCGGTCTATTGGAAGGGGTTTCGAGTTTCGACGGGCTTCCGGTACTCCGGTAGCATAGGTATCCATTATTCACTGGCCATTTTCCATTGTTATTATAATATGGCCGCTGGCCATGTAACTATGCCTGCCTACGCGTAGCACCATATATTGTAAATACTAAATAGTACTGTTTACAACCTATGAAATAATACCTACATTCAGTTGGGATTATTAACATTTCTGGTCCTACAAATGTTTAGTTATTAGTTATTACTTTTTATAGATATTAATGTTAGAAAATAGTTATCAATAATAGATATTAAAAATTGCACGGCTGGTTTAAAAAAAATAAGTTCTGACGCAGATTATAGTTTTTTTTTTGTTCTGACTTGGGTGAGGAGAGTGGAAGGGTGTCCAGTACGTTTATAAATACGAGTACGTACCTACGTTGACATGGGAGTTACTTTTAGGTTAGATTGTATAACTACTATAATTATAGAATATAGACTATAGACTATAGTAGTATAGTAGGTTACTCGTGCTCGTAAAAATAACTAAAAGTAATAAATGATAACCACACATGACACACTACACGGATTTAGTTCATTATAATAATTGATATAATTATATTGTACACTTGTAAATATGGGTACTCTGTCCGGTGTTGTAGAAAACACTTCCTAAAAGTATTTGCACATTATAAACCGATTAACCCTCAAAAATATTCACATTTTTTCAACTGTTTTTCCGAGTAGGTGCCTACAGTCTACTCTTAAACATTCTAGAAAAAAAGTATTTAAGATAATAATATTTTGATACCTATCAATATATAAGTAGGTACTTACCTATTTAAATACTTCTACTCAATTAGGTATAGTAATTATACTTACCTACTGTGTACAATGCTCTAAGAACTGACACTTGACCTATAGGTACTAGATAGGTAGGTACATACAATGTGGTACCTACTGACGGCGTAACTAGGACCTTTTTTTGAGGGTGGAGGGCCTCCCGTATGATATATGGATATTTGTCAATAATGAATTGCGGAATAAAAATCCCCTTCCCTAGGAAAATAAATCCCTGACTACAATTTTTCTCACTTACACCTGCAAATTATTGAACAAATATTTTTTTAAACGCTAATTAGTGTAATTAGTAATTACCAACATTAATAATATTTAATTACAAATGTATGATTTTAGTGTAGTAGTATAAACTTAAAATGTAGAAAATATTCAATTTGTATAACTGAGGATTGAAAATTGAAAATATTACGTTTTCTATAATATTTTAACAATAACGTTGTTATTATAAAATTATTAGAAGGTGTATTTTCAACTTTAACTTTTATATATATGTATTCTAAAAAGAATTATTGGAAATTCTATACTTAAAAGTTAAAATATCATAAAATAAAATTAAAAATAATTATCAAACAACAGTTAATGAATGTAGGTATTCAAAGTTAAAAATAAAGCATGAAAAATATTTCGAATGCACCTAATTTTACAAACAATAATAATAATAATAATAAAATAACAAAATAATATTAAATTATATACATTTTCTGTTTGCTGGTTGTAGGTACCGAAACTTCTTTAATCTAAAGTCGTAAGTATTTTTACATTAAATTAATTAAAATATACCTACTCATTAGTCATTAAGCTACTCTAATGGGTGCTCCTAACATGTCGAGAACCATAGCCCTAGATACTATTCTTACCTTTAAATTTAATCATAAGTCATAGGACAAATATTAATATTAAAAATAACTGGGTAAAATTGATCCTTCTGAACGATTCCCATGCTAAGGTTTAGTAAGACGGAGACAACTTACACATGCGTGGTTACAAGTGTATATAATATTATATAACGATTAACATCCTCTTAATATATTAAGCTGTTGTTACGTGAGTTACGATGAGTCGTGGCGTAACGGCTGATAGAAAAATCAGATGGCCCGGTTGGCCATCGGATTAATTTAAGAACTAATTTAAGAACACCCGACTGTGGCGCGTGATCGGCGTGAAAATAAAATTAAAACAAAGATTGATTCACTTGAGTTTCAAAACTATCAATGGAAAAAACTTATAGCGATCGTATTTGATTTATTCGGCATTTCGGTGTCGAGCACGCCAAATCATATTAATTTTTTACTGGTTGAATAATAATTAATTTATTGTTAATAATAACTACTCGGTTTTCACTGTTCGATTAGTGGTGGACTTTCAATTTGCAATACGCGTACCCGACCAAAGGTAAGAGCTAATAAGTAATAATATTGTAGTTTTGTTATCATCAATATAAAATTAATACGAGCGTTTAAATATAGTCTCCCGCGATGTGCGCTGAAGTTTGCTTGAATAATATAATTGCGTAGGTACCTACGACCTACCTATACGGTTATTAGTTATTACTTATTACAAACATGCGACGCATAATACGAGTATAATTTATAAATAAATATGACCGACAAAACCATAATTAGGGTTGGGGGCGTTGATGCTGCTACAAGTTACAACGGGGGGCTGTGGCTCCGGGTACCCATGCAGGGTGGCTGATTATGAGGTGTTGGTTGATTATTTTTAAACGTTCATCGCATTAAACCTTTAAATCGTTTTTTAAACTAACAATTTTTGTGTAGGTAGGTATTTGGTGATTTTTCATTGTTTTCCCCTGGCACCGTATTCGTAAATATGGCCCCGAATCTACATGTAATTTATGCACGTCATGTGTCCTTAATATAGTTAGTCACAAAGCTACCTTTTTGTATAAGTACATCATATTATTATATACATGTGGTACAGTACTCTATACCAGTGATTCCCAAACTATGGGTGCAGGCAACCCAAAAGTGGGCCACGGAAAGTTTTAAAATGTAGGTAGGTACTTTTATTTTTTATAATATAGCATATTATTTAGTATTAGATCACCTACTATACCTATGAAATTCTATTTATATTAAGGAAAGTGTCGTCCTGATTCATAATCAACGCAGATCCGAACCTATTATTGTGATCGACTTGAAATTCTGAGGAAAGATTAATATTATAATTTCACAGTGCACGTAGGTATCAAGGATTTTTCAAAATTTTGATTTTAAGGAGTTGAAATCGGCAAAAATAAGTATACGTGTAAACATACGCGTAAAATATCCCCTATTTTTGTATGGTACGCTCTTAACTCAAGAAGCACCCAACGGATTTTAGTAAAGTTTTCACTAATGAATAGGTCTAGGCTCAGAAAAATGTGAAAATGTATAATTTGTTTTGGAGAAATTAATTGGGTGCCGAAAATAATAACAATATTGTAAATAATTTAACGCCGTGCGTCGTATTGAGTGGAGTCGGGTTCGAACTACGAACGCGTTACTTATTTTTTTTATATTGTTTTACCCTACTTTGTATGGTTTATCGAGGAACAGTAACACTTTAATTTTTTTGCATATTAGTTCTTCTTTTTTTTGTTAGAAATTGTAAACTAAGATTATACTTATTGGATATATTTCTTACGTATAAAATACTCCGGTCACAGTGTTCGTTATTGAACTTCTCTGAAACGGCCTGTCCGATTTTCATGAAATTTGTTGTGTATATTTGGTAGGTCTGAGAATAGGTCATAGGCTATTTTTTAACCCTTAAGTATGAAGGGTGGCCCACCCCAAATATTTTTCTCTATTTTAATCCCTATTTACATTGGTCACGGAATCCCGCTTATCGTTTAAAACAGTAAGTTGCATCTATGATATAAAATAGTTAATTTATTATTTCTTAGTGCACTTTATGTATAAAATAAGAATATAATATTATAATACAGTATTTCCTGTATAACTATTGTACATTTGTTACTTTGGTAAAAATTCAGTTTTTTACTATCTGATTATTGAATTGCTTTATCATTATCCACGAGTGTCGCCAGCGGTGACATAGTGACGATAACGTGTCACCACAACTGTGCCGCACTAGTTATCTTAAGTATAGCGATCAACGGAACAACAACAAAAAATGGCTTTCATTAGTATGTTGTGGGTCGCCAAAATTAAAATTTTTTCAAAATGGGTCGTACCGTAAACAGTTTAGAACCCCTGCTTTTCACCAAAGCTAACTGCAGGAATTGCGGATCACGATCAGTGGCGCGGTGACAAAATTTCTAACCCTGGCGCAAGTAGTAAAAAAAAATATAATATAATATGTTTGTGTAGGAGGTATGATAACACATATTCACATAAAATTAACACGGCTTATGGCATTTCTATAGGCTGGTGCAATTTCATTAGGTAACCACCACCGGTCACCACGATTCTGAACTTACGATCGTTTCAAAAATTCTTGAACTTTTGACGAATTAAATAAGCCTATATTCAGTTTGTGATCATTAGTGGAACATGGCCAAAACGGAGTGGTTACATACAAATCGTCTTGTCATTGTGTTCCTCCGGGGTTGTATGCCTATACCTGTACAGTGTACAGGCTATACTATATGTCTATATACATTTAACCCACTGTGAGCATTTTATTAATGAAAGGGACTGTTAACTGTTATTGCAGTATACATATAGGTAGGTCCACGTGTCTAACATAATGTATATTATTATAATATTTTATAGATTACTTTCATCACAGACTAAAATTTGCTTAAAATATTGTGCAACCCGACTTAATTTAAAAATTATGATTACCACTTTCTACAATAATTTTATATTTTTAAAAATGGGTTTGAACAGGGATCGTGCCTCCCTGCAGTTCTGCTCCCCTTAATTCAGGCTTGAATGTAGGTACTACACTAGTGTATTAGGTATACTTAAATTCGCACAGGGATAGACATAGAAGTGTTGGTCAAAATATAAATCGAGGTCTTGAGTCCTTGAGGACATTTTTATGGAGATTTTTTTTTAAATGAAAGTGAAATGCAGAGATTTGTCAATATTAATTTTAGTTTATCATTGTTTTGCTCATGTGGCCATCCATAAATGTTGCCTGTTTAATCCTAAAGTATAGTTATAATTATTTAAGATAAGATTTCCACTGGTGAGTACTATAGAGGACTATAATATGAGTACGTCATTGACTCGTATGTATAGTGACGTATCTAGACATTTTTTCTGGGTAGGTAGGTCAGATATTTCAATGGAAGGATTACCAATACCTAAATATTTTTATTAAAATTAACAAAATACCGTAAGTGTATATTATACATGCATGTATTTTAAATTGACATGAACAATTTTATTGATCAAAATATGAATTAAACATAAAATAAAATTCTTAACTTCCAAAATGTAGATAATAATGTCAAATAATATTGATAAAAAACATTGTATACATACAAGAGACAACTTTACCAGTTTACCAAATAAAATGAGAAAATGTAGCGTAAATTCGAACTATTTTTTTCATTGATGCAAATTTGTTAATATTACAGCATATGAATTTACTGTTTTTAATTTACACTTATTTCTCTCTCAACAGACAACATAGTTCAAATATTTAGTCTGCGGTTAGTCATCGTTGATCTTAGATACGTAGACTCGTTTCGTTGTTAAAAAACTAATTTCTGCTGAGGCACTATAGATCAAACTGATCACACTCAAATATCAAAAGATTTTCAATTAATTTGGTTAATTCTTCAAATCAAACTTTATATCTTTTACTTCTTGTTACCTACAGTTCAAAAAGATCAGATACAGATAAAAATTGACACGAGAATTATAATTTGGTACCTAATTAATTCATTCGATTGTAGTAAGATGGAAATGTTTCAAGACAATCACAAATTATTTCAAAATCTAAAAATATTGATGAAGTTTGGTCTAGAGCTTCCAAAGTTGAGTGTATTGTATATAATATCATAATTTGTATTGACATTTCGGTTCATTTCGAAAAGTATTATGAATTATTCTTTTTTGTTCTGTTTTTATGTCATCAGGTGAAAAAGTCATTCTTTTACTGGTGGAGATAATTTTATAATAATCTGTCAAAGTACTTGAATTTTTATGTTTAAACGACTCATTTATACGCTATAAAAATTATTTTTGGTGAAAAGTGGATAGACCCGGCCTTCAGTTGTTCGAGGAACATATAGGTAGTAAATATTATGTTACAATTTATATCACTGTAAAGATCGGGAGATAATTCATTGGCTTCCTATATAATATATTTTTACAATCTATTCTACATGTCGATGTTTAAACTATAATTTTTAATTTTATTTTAAATAGTGGTTAGTCAAGTAAATTAATATATGATAAATGATATTGTTCTTGAGGTTAAGTGGTAGTATAGTCAAAGTCGTTAGTGGATAAGTAGTATACCTAATTATTGATTAGTACGTGTATACATATATAGTGTGTTAATATTTAATATTTATTAATTTTATTTGTTATTATCATTACCAGTTTAAGTGTGTTTTTATTATTGCTATTATCTTATTATTTCTATAATTTTCCTACTATATATATACATTTTTTTTAATTGTTAATTTTTACAAATTTTTTTTTTGTCCGCTTAGCTTCAACATATTTTGAATCGCGTTCAATTCGTATATATATATATATATATGTATATAAATAAACAAATAATACTTTAAGTCATAACTCATTATAGATGTCTAGAATTCAGTGATCCTATTCTTTCTAGGATACCGCCCATTTTGGAAAATGTTTAAACTTTGGCGATTTACTACGTATTAATGACCTTTTTTTTTGTTTCGCTGTTAATTGTTATCTTTTTGTTAACTGTTAAACGTTGTCGCGTTTACACCTGTTAGCCCCCCCCCCCAAAAAAAAACCAGCAAATAAACGTTCTTTGCTCCTATGATGACTTAGGAACTAAAATACATTTACCTATAGGTATACTCAAATTAATATTGTACACGGAAATCGGGAAATTACTGTATCATATACTCGTATTTATATAAAAAATTTATATTATAAATTTATAACAAATAAAGATATATTTCAAAACTTTCCTAGACCCATCAAACATATGGTTTCAGGCAACAGTTTTCGAATCTATGGTCTATATTAATAAACGATAATTATTATAGTAATAAATGTAAATTGTTAAATTATGATTAGAAAAATAAATTTTCTTTTTACTTGAAAACATCAATATTGTTAGTACTAGTAATTCGTTTTTATATTACCCACTGTACTATTATACTTTTACTTATTCCGTTAAATGATTCAAATTTTAATTACTATATGTATAAATAGATGTATACATTTGATTTTTCTAAAAACTGACATTTGAAAATAGCTATACATATAGCCATAATATTAAATAGTACCTATATGTGCTCTATCAATTGCTATTAGTTCGCCTTTTGGATTACTACTAATAAAGTAAATTTTACAAACTTAGGTATAGGTACATAAAAACTGTTAATATTTTTATTATTTGCATATTGATAAATTGTTAGTTAATTGTTAGACCCTGTTAAACAATCTCACTGGTCAGCTTTAGTTAAGTCGGTAAATGCTACTTTATTATATTATAAGAAAAAATTATCATTTATGTCTTGTATACATGTTTGCTTTGATTTTATTCTGTGTTTTATTAAATCCTTAATAGAAAGTACGTAGTTATTACTTCAAATCTGATAAAAAAATTAATAAATAATAATATCAACTTAAAACCTTATAATTTTGTCACTTTTATAATTTATTTTAAAATAAATTAGTGTAAGATAAAAAGGCGGGAAAGTGGGTCCCCCCGTTGTATATTAGGTGTATAAATATATGTTAAAAAAAATATTCACTGGTTAAATTCAGGTATATAAAAATCAGAAATGTCAGCCCTCATAAATCGAATGAAATTCTAATATCCATAACGGTTAAAATCAACCACTAAGGTACTAAACATAATCATAAATAATGGTATTAGTGTATAAATTTTCGTTTTATAATACATATTATAGATATAATTACTAAATTATCTATATCTTTCATAAAAGAAACAATACATTTGCACCATAATGCAAATAGGTATTATTGTATAAATGTATTACCCATATAGATTGGAGAGATGCATTGATCTACAATATTTTAAAACGATTATTGTTGTATCTATATTATAATATTTGTTCAAATAAAATTCCACGTATCATGTCAGAAAGGGGGCCACTTAAAAATGAGAAAAAAATGTTTGGTCCGTTGACCCCACCAAACCCCTCCTGAGACTGCCCCTGAATTTAGTTGTTTTTGCTATAAGTAGCTCATAAATCATAGTTTGTGTTCGTACAAACATGTTTAAACGATTATAGTATTATACATAATATAATATACAGCTCGTGATTATCTTAATCCGACCGCCTGACTCTGATTATAATACAACTTTGTAATGCACACACAAGTGTCAAGATAACATCTAATATTACTGATAAATAAAATACACCAGTTATTAGGCAAATATAAAAATTGTTAAACCCACATCGTTGCTATCATTGCTGAACGGACGTCGGACTGCGCACTGACCGATTTTTCATGACCACGTGTACGCATAATATAATAATATTGTGTGTTATAATTTATTCTGCGTGCACGCTCCTTTGTGAATATTGCTTGACAAAATCAAACGACAACGGTTACTGATGTAGTAATAACTATAGACGAGTGACAAAAGCAACAGTAAAATTGTAAACCAAGTTCAACTAACTACTACTTGTTAAACTGCGTTATACCTACTGAATCGGCATTTCGTGTAAGTTAGAATAATTATTTATTTATTTTTATGTAAAACACTTTTGACTAAACCCATATATACTAATAAGTGCTCATTTAAAATAATTGTATTTAACCCTACAACATATTATATACCCGAACATATTACATTGACTATTGATAATATTATCGGTAGACAATGTATGTACCTAATAAATTACTGTTTCGACAAGAAATTAAAAAATATATCTATAATATATACTTTAGAATTTATACAAAAAACCAAATTTGTTTTTGATTAATGTATTGGATATACATAATATAATTTAAAATGTACTGTTACTTAACTTTTGGATTTAGGGACTGCATTTATTAGCTTGAAGGTATACATTGTACATTTGGCGATATTTTTTTAAGAATCTCTACTGATAAAAACTAATGATTGTTATTGTTGAGTACAGATAAAATAATGTACGTACTAATTTATTGTAATTGAGATGGAAACATCATAGGTATCTATAAATAATTCAATTTTTAAGAATAAAAACATTTATACATAAAATATTCAACAAATTATAACCTATCCTTTTCAAATATAATGAACAGTAGGTGGGTATAGCTTTTCGTGACTTTTAATTTTCCATTATGAAAATGTTACTTAAAACGGATAATAGTTATTAGTTTATTATAGTAATATTATTATATTAAAATACGCAATAGCACACTATGGGCTATTTAACATTTCCACGGTCACATATTATATAGAATTCGGAACAGCAATTCAGTTAATTTTGAAGCAAATTACGAATAATTGTTCATTGTATTTTTTTTAAACTTTTTTCAAATTTGTAATTGGTGTGCGTGGTATATTATTACAATACAAAACATTGCATATTATTCCTACTAAATATTATGTATATTTTAAAATATTTGTATTCTGTGGAATGTATATTATATATATATATATTTTTTTAATATTAATTTAGTAAAATAGGTACCTAATATAGTATTTACTGCAGTTTGATCTATTTAGCTGATTCACATATCAGTACCATGGGAATATAATCTTCACAATATTTAGATGCGTAGGTACCTATTTTTCTATCTAGAATATTTTTAAAGCCTTAAGTGCTGAATATTTGATTTAGCAATGGTCTATATTGCACTGTGGCTATGTATGATAATATATGACTGGGATTTTACATATTGGTTAACACCCGGCTATATCCGTCGTACCTATCAAAGAGATGGTTTAATTACAATTTACACGGTGTCCATAAATATCATCCTTGTTATAATTAAAAAAAAATTTTTATTGGTTATTATTACTTATTACAAATTATAACTGTATTATATGTCCACATTTATTTGCTAATCATTATTTTGTTGTAAGTACTAAAATTTTAAAAAAAGCCAGGAAACTCGCTTCTAATGTATACGTAGTTATTGTAAGTTTCAAATGTAAACCTGATATCTATCTCATTGTACTGAGTGACTTGAAACGGTCAACGGATGTTTACATTTTTATTTCAATTATTTCATTCATTTTATACGTAAAACGATTCAAATGAGAATGAGACGAGTCATTACCATAGGTATATTTATAACATAATATAAGTTATAATTTAAAACTAACGTACCGTAGAATGACATGTACGTAATAATAATGATGATGATAATAATAATAATAATAATAATAAAATGATTTATATGGTATAATAATAGCTTAAAATTATTCTAAATATTTTAAAAATTTCATTAAGAAAATGTTAATACACGCAATTTCAGAATTTTTTTACTTTTTAATGTTTCTATGGTTAATATTTTTTGAATTTCAACTTAAAATTTTATTTTTTGTTTATATCCAATATTTTATGTATACTTATTTTTAACATTATTAAATTGGTGTAAAAACAACTTATGTAGAACCTTGTATTAAAGAGCAAACTTTTACCGGGGAGTCGAGAAGCAAAATCTTTATGAACATATAAATTGAACATTTCAAATGTCTATAATAGCTCAAAAAGAAAAACTTTTTTGAAAGTTTTATAATGTTTAAAAACTAAATACTAAATAAATATTTAGTGAACTTTTTAAGTCACAATATTCCTTTCTGAATTTCCAAAAAAAAACTTAAACGATTTTATTGGAAACTGGTGAATTCTCATAATACAATTTCTTCGTTGTTTTTTGTTTGTTTTTTCCTATAATTAAGAAAAAGTACAGAGAATTTCCCACACAAAGAACATACCCATTATACCGATTTTTTTCACCATAAACCATGGTTGTGTGATGTGTGATGACAGACTAAAAAGAAACCATTTCAAACCAATACGTTTCTTGTTTCATCGTATAAAGAATATTCTTAATAATAAATCTATAAATTACAAAAAGAAAATCAATTTTATCAAATTTCATACGGAATAATGCAATAATTTATTAAATTAAAACAAAGTTATATAATATAGTATTGTTCAAAATTAATAAAGTTTGTCACACGGATGTTTATTGTTAAGTAATTTAAAAGGTACACGTGTGTCTTTTAATGGATATACTAAAGTTAGGCGTTTTTTCTCCGACAATAACATGCTTGGTATTGTTCCCTTTGAATTAAATACAAACTACTTTCAATGTAAAAAAAATTCCTTAATTAAATATTGGCATTCAGTGGCTTAACTAATTGAAACATAGGTATACATTTTGATACCAGGAATACCTGGTACCCATGCCCTGTATAGTTATTTGCGTGTAATTCACAGAAATAAAAATGAATCAATACACATAATAATGCAATATATTACAATATATAAAATTAAAAAGTTAAGTCTTAATTATTTAAAAATATAATTGACTTTTTGTCAAAAAACTTGGGAAAATGCCAAATTTATTCTTTGCTTATACTTAACAATAGTTAATATAATATACAGCGTACCTACTTAGAATCAAATAATAATAAGTGTTGGAAATAAACGACATAAATAGATTATATTCTATTGTTATAGATTTATAAATATTATGTTTTGAATTGATTAGTCCTAGACAATCGTTTATCTTTATTGATTCGTGATAATGAAAACCTATATAATTATTTCACAATTAGAGCTCTGAGTAATTTGTGTTGCTAATTCCAAAGTAGACTTATTTATTTTATTATTCACGGATTGGGCCTTTTTTACACAGATATGATAGTTAATCACAACGATAATTTGCTGTAAAAATATTATAGCTCGAAGTAACCTAAAATGATTTAAATGATTATCATCATAATTAAAAGGAAAAATCCGAATAATATAAAACATTGATCTAATGATTTTGAAAATGATGTTATAGAAGAACAATTCTATTTATTTTAATTAATATAAAGTAAGTTAATAATATATAATAAGTTATATTATAATACATTATTTATATTAACTAAAATCTAATTAATGTAAAAAATATGTGAAAATTAGAAAAAAAACTTGGGCTGTTGTATGATCAAGTATACAAATGTATTAAAAATACTAGATCGATAGTTTTTACATTTTCTGGGTAGTAAATATATGATAAAATATGATTTGTGTGGGAATCCCAACATTTTATTTTCAAAATTGTATGGGTTCGTACTTACAATATCACAAAATCAAATTTGATTCTGAGTGATAATATTTAATAACGTATTAATGATCTAAAAAATCATACTAATTCTAAATAATTAAAAATATAGGACATATTTAAATTAAGCGTTTTATAAAACACACTAAATTTAATATTAAATTTGAAATCAACTGTGACGAGATAAACTTATTATACTTATAAAAAATAAATTAAACAGGATGAGCCAATAATAATTATTTAACTGATTCTATTATTCCCCAATAAAAAAAATGTGTACCCATTTGATTGAGTAAGTAAAATTTATCCTTCGCAATAATAATAAAAAATAAAATCGTCTGGATTTTTTTACGGCAATGGGTACTCTATCATGTGGGTCAGTTTATTAAAAACACGCGTATCTCTTCGTGGAACTTTGAAGTAATGTGTATCGTCGGTTTCGTTAATGTTTTGTTATTCAATTTTAGTTCCCTATAAAGTTATACTATTATGTTGCCAAACATTTTGTTCAAATATTTAATTGGTATTGTATTGTCCGTAATATTTATAATGCATACTTGTGTTTATATATTGTATAGTATCGTGATATTTGCAGCCCGGGGTCGAAGTAATGCGAAAGTAGTTTCGTCTTCGGTTCTAGGTTTTAAAAAAAAGGTATCATGATAAGTATGATGTTAACTTTTTGTCTACAAAAACATTTAGTTAATTTATTAAAAAAAAAAATGTTGTACAGAAATGTTGACTGATAAAGTTATAACTTGTAGGGGTTAGAAGTTAGCTTAAGACATTATTGGACAGACTATAATTTTATATATATCTAAAAAGTCACAGAGATGGATTTTACGTTTCAATTTTGACTAATGGTTATTCTGCGGTTTAAGTTGAATATGATAAAATACAATGATTGGAATTGAATAAAATAAAATAATAAAATACAATTAAGTCTGTAACATTGGATTTGGAACAAAAAACTTCACGAATAAATCATCCAATCACCTCGGAATCATCATAAACCAAAGACTAAACTAGACAGAACATATAAAGACAAATAGAAAAAACCAACTCTAGACGCCCACTACGTCCATTAATAAAATTCAAAACGAGCCTCAAGAACAAATCATTAGTTGCGACGAATCAATCAAAAGGACACTATGGCCTTACCTCGAAATCAAATATCTGTTAAATCAAAGTAAAGGTTCTAACCCGCCGTTGCCATTTACGCATCACTATTGCTAATTTTGATTATTTTTACAAGACAGTTGTGCATCGTTCAATTTTTGATTATACATTGTTCGCGCATCAGCCGTTTAAAATGTTGCTCATCATTTGCGCATCAATATTATTGAACAATAGAACTGAAAAAGGTGTATACCAAAAATCTTAAGTGGTTTTCTAACTTTAATCTTGAATTGTACACATTTCTAAGTTAAAATTGTTAAACACCTAGTATTGTATAGGTGTTTCTGTTTTAAAATATATTTTTTCCTTGGTAATATTGTGTAACTTGACTACATTCAAAAACATTGGCTTAAATATACCACCGGTGAAATTAACAGGTTTCACTTTGTAACAATAATGGGACATTTAAATATACCAAATATTGACTTACCTATATATTATATTCCGTGTTGTGAAGTTATAAAACAAGAATTTGATAATGAATTTAATTTTGAACATTGCATTACCCACATTGATGAATTAATTGTAGAGTTCAAAAGACGATTTGAAGAAATTGAACTTATGCGTCCTCAAATAAATTTATTTAATAATCCTATGGCAGTTGAAATTGAAAAGCAAGATCCTTCACTTCAATTAGAATTATGTGAGTTACAAACAGATCCATTTTTATCTGCAAAAGAGATTGATGTGTCATTTTGGAAAACATTACCAGTTGAAAAATATCCAATTCTAAGAGATTTCGCATTAAAAATGTTATCTATGTTTGGAACCACATACATATGCGAATGTACATTTTCGAACTTGAAACATATTAAATCGAAGGAAAGAAATCGTTTAACAGATGAAACCTTGGGACATTTACTAAGAGTTTCAACTACAGAAATAGAAGTGGATTTTACTAAATTGTCTATTGAAAAACCTCATCCTCAAGTATCACATTAAATAATAATTGTAAATATAAATAAATAAAGATGAAAAATAAAATTTTAATTTTTTTTTGCTTTCTCCTATGCACTGCGGCCCGCTAGATTTTAAAGTATTTAAAAGTGGCCCGCTAGTTACTTTGAGTTGCCCATCCCTGCTATATAATATTATTTTTAGTGCTTGTTAATTGTACCTAATTCAAAATGCGAATGAATTACTTATATTTATATTAGTAGTAATATTCATTGAATAGTTTCTTAGTTATAAAAATGTTGGACAAGTACCTATAATAGTCTTTAAAAATGGTTTTGCATTATTTTATAAAATGTATTAAAACTTATAATACACGATTATTTGTACATCTACTTGTATTTTTTTATTTGAGTTTTAATTAATAATATATCTCATATTTTGCGCAAATCAGCTCTGTATCAAGAAAAAATTTCACCCAATCAGCCTTAATGTTAAATAATATATTATGGTTTTTGCTCACAATTCGAAAACACCGGTTTTATTATATACGACTATAAGACATAGTCGAAGGGGATAGGAATATTCAATAAATATTTATTGCACTACCTATAAGTAAATTATTTTTCTGTTAGTAATATGTAGTATGTAGAACACTTAAATTTATTTTTGAGAAAAACATCACATAATATTATATTGTATTACTAATTATTTTAATACCTTTTAGTTAAGTATTAGGTATTCATATTATAATTGTAATGACTAACGAATACGTTTTATATTACTTTTAATTCAATACTGCAAGTACAAGGTTCAATAGTGTTCATAGATTGATAGATTCATACTATATGAATTATAATAATAGCTTACAATTAGTCTGAATAATTCGAAATGTCATTGTGTACTGATAAAAATAATACAAGTACCTACCTACCCATTAGTGGAATGTTTCAAGTTTATACGACTATATATTTTTTTAATAACAGCAAAATTGAAAATCATTAAAATCTTTAATCGATCATAAAATATGGCTAAACTTATTTAAAAATTAAAAATAAAAACTCATTAGCGATCTTGTTTTAAATTGTCAAGCCATGGATATTAAAATTTAAAGTTGTTCTTAGGTATACGTATTTTTAACTTCAAAATAATTCAAGAAATATTTGACGATTTTCTAATCAAACTATTTGAATATTAATGTGAAAATTTCAAGTATCTACCATTATTTATTTTTAAGTTATAACAAAAAAAAAAAAAAATTAAAAACTGATTTTTCGTAAATATTAGTTTTTTCCTTAATATTTTATTTTGAAAAAGTACAGTAAATTACATACTTTTGACGTCTCAAAAAAAGAATGACCTAATTCGGCACCAAAAATCAACCTCAATGTTGAAAATCAAAGCAAAAAATGCACACATCCTATTACTATAAAACCAATACCTAGGTACCTATCTTACTATTGCTCCGCTCAGAATCGAAAATGGTGTTATAATGTGGCAGTAGTATTTATTTGACCATTTCGGACTACACAATACAACTTGATAATTATCTGCATTAGATATTCATACAAGTATTTAACTAGAGTCAATTAGTAATTACCAATAGTTGTAAAAAATTATACTATGAACTTTGTTCACTCGAGATAAGATGTAATCTAATTTTAGAATTTTGATTATTTATTATAAGAAAACATTTCCATTCATAGCAGAAACGGAAAATATGATATTTTGTAGTTCAGGTCCAAAAGACAGAAATATGTAGTAAAATATCAGTGACAAGTTTTTACAATACTATTGTAGGCACCTATATATTCCACAAATATTATATGTCTACCTATGTATTATATGGTAGGTATTGGTATCTAATTGACCCTGCACACGAGTATTAGAACATCTATAGTGTGTTTACAAATATATAGTCGTATTAGTTTATAATGTTTTGAATATATAAATAATTTATATTTTTAATATTTTATACTGACGTTTTTATTGTGTAAATTATTTTAAATAATTAAATAGGTAAGAAAATATCAATAAACTTTAATTTAATGAAAACTAAAACATTGATAACTTATATGAAATACAATTTTTTCTTTTTCTTTCAATTTTGAAACTCAATATAAAGTTATTAAGTAAGGAATTAACAATGTTATATAGTTCTTGAGGCAATATATCTGTATAACTGTATATTGGGTTATTTCGATTTACAAGTTACGATAAATAAAAGTATCTATATGTCTATATGGCCTAGATGTTTCAATAGAATTCGTATTACATTTTTAAATCGCCAAAAAATATATTTGTTTTGCTATGTTAAATGAACGGCAAAAAAACAAATAAATAAAACCAAATAAACTACTTTCGCCTATAATTGGGGATCGCACTATATTGTATATAAATAAAATCTAAATTCAATGCAATAAAAATCATTCGGCTGACATTTATTGTTATTAATTCTCATAATTCTAATTTTTCAAATAACACATTAACATCATTTTAGTGCGATCGTACCTATAATAATATTTAAATCATTAAATACCGTAGAGCCCATAGCGCTTACACTAATAACTAAAACACTAATTTATACAGCTAAATTTTAGTAAAATAAATCGGTATTCGTTATACTTGTGAGTTATCTATAAACCTTGTGCATTTTCAAGTAGCTCTTTATAAAAATAATTGATTTTTCAATTAGATTGTACGAAAAATTAAAGAGGTAGGTTTTATCAAGGTGATACGAGGAGCGATATTGTTCGTTAATATTAATTTTACCTACTATTTCTGTATAGTCGATTGTTTGCTTTAAATCTAAATGGAGGGTCACGTTAGTTCATAACTAGACGCTATTTGATTCGGTAGTTCGTTGAAGTTTGGTTTCCCAGGAAGGTTTTTATTTAAATTTCTTTTATCATACGGGATATTTTACTTGGAATAATCATGTTACCCGCAGAAGAGATTACTTCATCAATAAATGGGAATGACGTTTTAAAATTAATGGCTTCTACCGATCTAAAAGCAGTAAGGATTTAAGTTTAAATTTTGAACAAATATTTATTTAAAAAAAACAAAGTTTAAATTAGCTTATGATTGTACATGCATTTGTACAAACATCTTGTTTAAACGTATAACTATGACTAACTACCATGAATTATATTATATTAATTAAGACAAATTAAAAACTGTTGAATATCTGAATAATATAATAAATTGTTAGGTACCTACTGGTATTCACTTTCAGTTATTTAGGAAGTACAATATTATTTACCTTAGGTGTAGATATTATGTATATATATTATGATTTATGAGTAATTTTAATATTTCCGTCCAAAGTTTATTGTTATGTGTAGATGCGATTCAACGATGAGCATTACAAATGCGTTACATCTTACATATATACAATTTATGTAATAATTATTATTTACATATTATACATCCATCATAGGAATATAAATTTTTATCAATATACATTAATACAATTTAAATGTATATATATTTAAACTTAAAAGTTTTAGAATTTCCGAGTTCTTTAGTTCTTTACGTAAGTAATGTTAAAAAGTTATTTTTACTGTATTAAATAGGTAAATCATAATTTCCAGATGTTGTACTCAATTGTTTAAGGTTATAATTATTATACTTAATTCGCAATAAAAATAATAGACATTCATCACATAATATTATACAAAAATCTATTTATTATCAATGGCCAATTCATATAAATTAAAAATAATTATAATGTATAATTTGATAACAAAATTGAATGGTATTGTAACTACTAACTATATATAGCTAGTCAAATTGAATGCTTACTCATATTATGGCCTTAGAAGTCAGAAGTTATAATTGTAAGTCGCGACACTGACGAACATTTAAATTTGATTGCCTTTTTACTAATTGATATACGTTGGGTAGAAATGTATTTTAGGCTTTAGAATTAGTGCCTGTAGCATTCTTGCATCTTGAATAAAGCATATTATCTAGCACTTGGATGGAACAATATGACTTATTATTTAATATATTTACTAGTAGCTTTTACAATACACACTTACACACGCTCACATAAGACTTTTGTCTTTATTATCTGTGCTATCCACTTAGTAATGTAGATAGATATACTTAAAATATTTTGATTTAGTAGCTTAATTTCCATTGTAAATATAAATAACAAGTGTTAATACAAATGTAGATAAGAATTGCCTAAGATTGGAAGTTAAAAGATACAATATTGGTATATAATAGTTTAAGTTATACATACATATTATGCAGAAGTTGCATATTATTGCACACTGCACAATGTATAATGTCTCGTTATAGTGTGTACTCTGTATCTCTATCGACACATTTTATACTTCTTATATACAGGGTGTAACAGAAATACCCGCCTAATATAAAATGAAAAATGCATACAAGTTAAACGTATGAAAAAATTATGAAAGTAAATGGGTACTAAATAATTTATGATTTACTTATGTCTGATTCTCGGAAATAATATTTTGAAAAAAATTATGTATTTAAATTCGAATAAATTTACTCCAAAAAAATATTGATATTCTAAAGAATTGTAGAAAATAAACTATTTGACTTAAAATTTAAATAAACATTTTTACCTTTAATATTTTTCTAAAAATTATATTCACAAATTGATTATTTTGAATTTTCCCGAATAAAATTTAGTAAATTAAAAAAAAATCAGTATTGAATTAAAAAAAAAAAATTATATTTACTGCACTTGTAATGCAAGTAAATAAATTATATAAAAATTGTTTTTTTTTTTTAAATTTTTTATAGAACTAAAGTTATTTCATTTATCAGATCCGCATTCTGTTACACCTATACACAACATACTAGATAATAACCATTGATTATAAATACTGGGAATCTAGTACAGTACCTAGTGGCTAGTATAAACTATAAATATTAGTGTAGTACTAAAATAGAAGTATAGAATATAATTATAAACATTAGTATTAAGACACGTATATTTTGTATTTTTGTGATGTATCCACCAAGCAGGTTGTGAATGTAGTTTTTTGTTAAAAAATATGCATTTAATATCATATAGGTAGGTAGTAATCCACAAGTGGAAATAGATTGTAGTACCATGGTAAATATTTTTGGAATGATTATATTGTAATAAGAATTTTTTTAATTTATAACTAAAAATTAACCATGGATTTACCAACGTTATTTTGGATCTTAGTCTATTAATCAGTAATAATCTTCCTACACTAAATGAGTCTACATAGTTGTTTCTCGTCAGAGTCTTGGATTTTATTATAATAGTTTAACCACTAACAATACAATTTAATAAAAAGCATTCACGATCTATCATCGATAAAATTGCGGTGTCGATTTGTACCTATATTATATAATTTATACAGTTTAAGTATAGTACTTATTTTAATCTGTATTAATTAATATTGATAAATGCGGATATTGTATGAAAATAATGTGGTTGCCGTGTATAGTTTAACTGCGATTATAATATTTAATTATCATTTTATAGTACAGATTCTTAAATAGACGTTCATCCTTAAGCCTTAACTGCAATGTTATAATAATCATTTTAATCTTTTTAAAAGCAACAATGTATAAAAATTGTAATATTTTATGCAGTACAAGTTTAGGTTAATAATCATATGTATAGAATTTAAATTAATCATTTGCTTATTCGTTTACTTGTATACGTAGGCTGAACTTCTTGAGACTGCAAGTGACAAATTATCCGAAAAATCAAGATCACCTAAATCCGCAGACGACGAGACTTCGTCGCTCTTAATGGTTGAGAACGGTAATATGGCTAAAGAGAAATGGAAGTCGGATTGTGTAAATATTCGGTCAAATGGCAAAACTGAACAGACAAAAAGAGAAAATGCCGAACACAGACTTAGTATATTGTCTTTAGTCTATAATCCAACTGCCCATCCGACTTCGTAAGTGCAATAAACTATATAATACGTTTCTTGATAAAGTTATATAATAATTTTATACAAAATTTGAAAATCTTTTCAGTTATTTAGATACACTGATAAACATGTTGAAAGGAAACGTTGGATGTGGAATTTTAGCTATGGGAGACGCATTTAAAAACGGAGGATTATTTTTGTCGCCAGTTTTAACATTTTTCATTGGAATTATTTGTGTTTACAATCAACACGTATTAGTAAGCTATCATTATACAATTATTTCATTCAACAATGGGATTTCAGGTTTTTTATACTTATGGTTCTAAGTGCAAGCAATAACTATATAGTTACAAACATTAGCTACTTCGTAATTTATTTAGTTGCTTTTATTCCATTATAGTAGTTTGTATAACTACATATTAACGAAATCTTCTTTGAACTAATTTATAAGACGTATTGCCTATTAATTTATTATTTAAAATCTAATTCCATAAAATTAATATTTTTTTCAAATTTCCCATTTAACTTAAATTATGATAAATGATTAATGTTTATTCAGGATATTAAAAATAAGAGTAGTAAAACCATTTTATAATGCAAAACCTAATGGGTTATCGGTTTGATAAAATATTAATACACTCCTTATTTATTCGCAATCTTAAGACTTCCTGGTCGCTTTTTAGATTTTAAAGAATCATCAAATGTTGAAAAATATTTTTAAAAACGATCTTAAAATATCATTTTATTAACTGTGTAATATTTTATTTTAAAAAAATGTTTCCGTATTGCATATAACAAAATGTTAATGTATTAATATGAATTGAGTATCAAAATTTTAAAATAATCAGAGCTCCCATATGGGCGTATCTATAGGTACGTATATTTTAAACCTATTATGGGATAAGATTCTTGGTATATTAAGTAATGATTCATTCAAATTTAGATTTCCATCAATTGATTCAAAAAAATCATGATCACAATTTACAATAAAAAAAGATGGATCTTATTTGAAAAACGAATTTTGTATTAAAAAAGGATGTGCCTATCCCTTAAAAGGCATAGCGAATGGAAGTATTCAAAAATATTGTCTCGCAGTACCAATACTAAAAATTCCATAAATCGTAATTTGAATAAATACATGGTTAAAATAAAAAGGCGAAATGATGATCCCTGTATAGGACTAACTAGCAACTATATAAAAATATTATATAAGAATAAAAATATTTTTATTTTTAGGTGCAGTGTTCAAAAAGTGTTAAACAAAAACTTAAATTACAACATAATCCACAATTTGCTGAGACAGTAGAATTATCTTTTCAAAGTGGACCACAACGATTTCAAAGTTACTCAGTTTTTTTTCGGTGAGTGGTTATCAGTTTTAACTAATATAATTAATCATAGTCTTAGTTAAATCATATAAAACACAGAATATTAATAAAAATTATTTTTAATTGATATTCGTCAATGGTTCTCTTATGAAAGAATTACTTTCAACATAAAATAATGTTGAAATTTAAACATGTTCTTATAAAGTGGAAAAGTTCTATGGTTATATGAATATAATATATATTTATTAGTAGTATATTTACTAATTACTAAAATATTTTTGTTTTGTTGTACAGGAATAGTGTGAATAGTTTTATAGTAATCACTCAGTTGGGATTTTGTTGTGTTTATATTCTTTTTGTATCAAAATCCATTCAGCAGGTAAGGTCAATTATTGTGTCTTAAGTGTGTTTTTATTGTACCATAATTATATTGTATTTAAATGTGAGGATATTGTATTATTCTCAAGGAAATGATAATATTAAACGAGTAAATGCATGATGATTTATATTGTGTAAGGTTAATAACTAACAAGTAATTGGGTGACAACATTTCTTTACTGTTGGTTTTCAACGATAAAATAAAACCTAGAAAAATTTAATCAATGATAAATCTGTACTTCGTTAATTCATCATAATTTATAAGTTATAACTATGAACTGTATAACTGTACATGCCTTTAAACAATTCAAATTAAAAATAATTATGACTAGTATATTAGCCTTTTGGTGTTATTGAACACCACATAATTATATTTTCAAGAAAATGAATTGAGCTTTAAATTAGATTTAAAAATACATATTTATGCGAATTTATGTACTACGCAAGCCAGAGTCAAATGAATTATTACTAATTAGGATATCGTATCAAATTGCTTTTATTTTTACAATTATAGATAATTTATTACTATGATTTGTTTAATGTTATTAATTAATTATAACTGTGTAACAAGCACTAAAGGTATATAGGTACTACTTAAAACCAAAATAGAAAATAGATTAAAATATTCTTACATAAAATGTATTATGCATATTTAGGTACTCTATAACCTGTAATTTTTATATCTAGATGAGTTAAATTAATTTAAATTTGAATTAAAAAAAAAATTACTGTAAATTATTTATTTCTAACTATTTACATGAAGAAATATAAAGTTAAATGTTGTAGTAAGATAATAAAAATAATATTTGTCATAGTAATACATTTATTTTGATCAGAGGCGTACCTAGAATTTTTTTTCGGGGGTGGTTTCTATCTCCAGACCTAGCCAGACCTAATCAAGCTCCAAATATATATTATATTATGGTCAACTTTTATTAATAATTATTTTTATTTTTCGGGGATGGGGGGGGGGGGTTGACATCCCCAGGCATGCCCCTGATTTTGATAATTTTGCTGTTAGAAATTGTGAGATCTCAAGAAGATGTCTAATCCGAATGTGATAATATGTGTCTTAGAGTTAACATATAACATAATTAAAAAATGTACGTTCAGCTGAACCAATTATGTGTTTTTAGCTTTCATGTAATATTGAAAGTCGAATTTAATGGTAAGATGTCTGTGTTAGCAAGTTGAATTTTTAATTTTTATGATCTTTAGTTATATTTTTAAATTGAGCATGAATATGTAAATATTGCAATTTTAAATGGTTATAACTCGATTAAAAATCAAAATACCGCACAAAACCTATTCTCAAATACAGATAATTTTCTTACTTTTGAGTTTTAGTTTTGATAATAGGTCAATTAACTTTAATATTAAGGCTAACAATACACAAAATTGGTTCTGTCAAACGCAACTGTAGTATGTTATACGTTTGAAAGATAATGACAACACGAGTGTGACGTCCTCTTAAGTTCTATGATAATTACCATTTACCAAACCATGTTATTCTTAAATACCTACCTATAATCTATACCAAAAAAAAGGTATTTACATTATACTATTAAATCAATTGAATATTTAGTAATGTAGCATAGTATAAGCTACAGATAAATAAACATTTAAACTATTAGTAAGCACCAAACTGTTTTTTTTAAAAATTTATTTATACATTAAACTATAGTTTCTTTATTACTTAATAGATCAATAGCTAACCATAATATTGAAGACACTGAATATAAATTATTAATACTCTGGTATCAGTTTAAAAAATAAACGTTACTTACAATGTGTTTTTAGGTGTTGAGCTGGTATAACATTCAATTAGATGTGCACCTCAGTATATTAATATCGATGGTGCCTATAATGATTTCATCGCTCATCAGAAGTTTAAAATTCATCGCCCGGTTGTCTGCAATAGCAAATATGTGTATGCTTGTGGGTCTGGTTGTAATTCTGTACTATTGTACCATTGATTTACCCCCATTGTCTTCAAGGTCCGCTATTGCCCATTGGACGACAATACCTTTATTTTTCGGTACCAGTATTTTTTCATTCGAAGGAATTAGCTTGGTAAATTTGGTCCTAGTATAATTTGATATTAAACTATATGTATTTTTTTTTGTTTTATCTATATATTTTGACGTTCATGCTTCAGGTCTTACCTTTAGAACAAGAAATGAAAAAGCCAAAACAGTTTTCGACTGCTTTCGGAGTACTAAACGTGGGCATGGTTATCGTTACGAGTCTTATAGTTCTTACCGGTTTTATGGGGTATTTAAGATTTGGAGACGCAGTGCGAGGCAGCCTTACATTAAACTTGCCAGAAGAATTTTTGTTAGTATTTTACACGATTTTATTACAATTATATTTGTTACATAATTATAGGTATATGGGTAACACATTATATTTTACAGGCTATCTAAAGTCGTCATTTCGAGTATGATGTTTGGTATCATATGCACTTATACATTGCAATTCTACGTACCCGTGGAAATCTTATGGCCGAAAGTCGAACAAAAATTTGGGCCTTTCAGATCACCTTTACTGTGGGATACGGGTTTACGTGTAATACTGGTGCTCATCACATGTTAGTACCTAAATATTAATGATTATTATTTATTTACATTTTTAAACGAGGCTTAATACTTCATAATACTTTAATATTATACACGATACTCGCATACCGATTTTTACGTCTTGACATTGCCATTGGCGTGAATGAAAATCATTCCTAGCTTACGTGTCAGATTATAATACGAAAACGTCTAGTTCGCGTGTTTCAACTCTTATATGATGACGTGTCATTCAAGTCGTGGATTTACTCGAATTTTATGTCAACATATTATTTTTAGTCTCACTTGAAATATTCTGCCTAGTAGGTACCTACTTGTAAATTGTGAGTGCTTGGCAGAGCACATGTACATGGTGACTTATTGAATTCTACTTATTTCTATAACATCATAATGACCATATCCAGTAATAAGTTATATTAAGCACATGGGTAATACCTGAAGTGTGCAGAATAAATTTTAGTGTTTGCTGACGGTATCTTTTGTATTCTAGAGGAAAGAAAGTATTACTTGATATTTTAAGTGCATTTACCCTTAACAAAACAATAAATTGTTGATCTAAGATGACAAAATGTAATGAGGTGGTGTGAGAAAATGGAGAAAAGCCTCGTGGCTTTAATAGGTAGGTAAATACAATATCTTCATTTTATATAAATCGCATCAGTTATTGTAACTAGGGCTTGGTGGTATTTCAAATTTTGATACCAGTATCAACGGCTTAACCGGTAGTGTACGGTATTTTAGACAACTCCCGAGACATGGTATTTTTGGTAATTAGGTGCCCTACCAAGATACAGTATTTTCGGCCAGCTAGAAATAGTGTTTCCAAACTCTCGAAAATTGAATACTCATTTTAAATTTTAAATGAATGAAAGAATCACTCTAAAACGTCCCGTCCCCTCACCATAAATACTTTGTCAAATGTACAATCATTTATAGCTATGAATTAGTGCAGTTAAAGTCTAAAAAGATAAACTGTTTTTTTTTAAAATAAGGTTGCAAAATTGTGCAATAATACAATTTTTGGTCGATATTTTTGGAGTATTTTAGATATATTTATTTATTGTTTAAATATAAGTGTCTACATTTTTTATTTGAAAATAGTTTTGAACATTAGTTTTACATAATTTGATGTCGTTTCATACAATATTTTTTGAAAATTGGATTTTGTTTACGATTTTTTAATGAAAAAATATATATTTCAAATTCCTGAGTAGAATATATTTTGAGTAGGTATTATAAAACATAAAAATATAATTTTGATCGAGTAAAGTTGATTATATAGTGCGTAATTACTATAAAGATTATAGGTAACTAAGTTTAGAAGCACTAATATATATAGCACTCGAGTCTTAAGACCCGAATTACCTAATAACATAGGTACACAATATTTTTTGAATAACACGTGTGAGTGACATTGCGTGTTTCAGTCGTTGCGGCTGACGTGATACCACACCTAAGCTTGTTCATATCTATGATGGGTGCCGTCGCCAGTACGTTCCTAGCGCTGATATTCCCGCCACTGTGCCACATGGCTGTTACCAGTGCCGACGACGGCGGTAACGGTTACGGCTTGTTCAACTGGCGGTTGGTGATGAACTGCGTCACGCTGGTGTTGGGCGCTCTCGGATTCGTTACCGGTACGTACGCGAGCGTCTACGAGATATTTGGTGCGTTCCAAAAAGTTTCGGTCATTGCCGCCGTCACCAATACCACAGCCAATAACTACACTGTACCGGGAGTACACTGACCATCCACCCACATCAGCGGCGTTGTGCGGACGTTGTCGTCGACATCATTCGCACACTCCCGTATACCCACCCATCCATCTCTACGATCATTATACCTCGCGCGGAAGCTCAAATATTATAGTATATTTAAGCTTCGGATGCTAAATCGCGTACGCGTATAATAATATTATACAAGTAGTTAGTAGGTATATAATTATTATATGATATGAGACGTGGATATTTAATACATCTATTATATTTATTATAATTTATATTTTAAATTGTACCTAATATAGAATCCCCTAAAATCCAGGGTTGGCTTTTCTATACAAAATCGTATTGAACATGGTTCATAAAAACAATTTTTTTAAACCTACGTTTTAAAATAGGTTTTAAAAAAGAATTAAAAAACATTCTTTGAATCTTAATATAATAACAATTCTATGTGAAATAAAAAATACATATTATATTATGTGTATCAAATATCAATAAATATAGACTTATATAGGAGTCAATTCATAGATATCACTAACCGAATTTGTAAAAGGACTTCTACAATAAATTTACATATACATTTTACAAATTTACATAATATAAATATATAATAGTATAAGAAGTATTATGACGTATAGTTACGTATTTTTCAATTTAATAATATTACCATACTTGATTGTTTTTTCCTTTTTTACACTGTTTTCTACAATTTTTTTTTAAGTTAATATTATATATTATTTTGTAATTATATGCTCACGTTTTGACAGCAACACAGACTATTTTACACAAATAATTGTAATACATATTACTATTAGATACATATTATACACAGTCGAATCCAAGGTTTACGTTCTATATACAAATTAGTCATTGCTTATATTATAATATTATATATATTTACAAATATTTTTATTTTTATTTTTAACTGTATTATACATTTTATTTTATTTAATAGGCTTAAAACTAAGAACATAGCTGTATAGTATTATAATTTAGAAGTTACTTTGCAGTTTACATGTGTAAAACTTACTTGTAATGTAAAGTAAGTTGATTTATTTTATACATAAATTAATATTATCCTATTTTATATTATTTAGAATTCATAATATCATGCTATTATTTTTGATTCACTGAAAAAAAAAATATTGTTCTGAATTATTAAATGAATCTGTTTTTTCTTTGTAACACCGTGAGTCTTAATTGTGTATTATTTTTATTTTTTCTAAAGGTGCATGATATTTTGTGCCAATCTTACAAGTACACAACCAATTATGAATATTATTTTGCCCAATTCAATTTAACATAATAATATTATATTGAGATTACTGGAATAGTTTTTACATTCATTAATCTTGAAAACAACAAGTTTTTTTTACAAGCATTGAAAGTTTCAATTTTTACGAATTTCTCCCCTAAAAATTACAAATTATTTTGTAGTTAAAAATTAATAAAATTTTTAATTTTTATAGCAATGACTGAAAAGTTAGTACAAGATTTCTCATAAAATATATTCTTACTGAAACTTAGAAATCTCAAAAATACGAATGCACAATATTTGTATAAGCATTTGTATAATGCTGTATGTACTTGTATAATACATAAAAAAATCCAGGCATAAAAAAGTACTTATCTATAAAACTTGCCTAGAAATATTCATAAATTTGAAAATTTCTTCAATAAAGGCGCATAATGACATTCTTTCTATGCATCTGGTAAACAAATGATTGATATTTCTTACACCATTAATCGGAATGCATACTCTCAAAAAAAGTATGTAAATGAATACAAATCTGGATTCTAATACTTTCCGGTTTTATGAGGGTATTTTAGTACATATTTAATAAGCCTTTGAGGGAGTTAAAATAAATATTAAATTGTCATATGTCATTAGTTTTTGTCACCAGTAGGCAGTAGTGTTTTATTTATTTACTTTTTTTTATTGATCTAAATCCCGGCAACCATGGCCATTAGCTTTTGCAGGAGGAAACGGTTGATTTGAAGCACATATTTGTATGTGTACCAAGGATATGTCGCTATAACCCGGGTGGTCACCCATCCGACTGCTAGCAACGACGGTCCAGTACGTACGCTCAGTGCGTTGCCGCAGATTGAGGATACGACCGCGCCTCACCAAGTCACGGTAGTGTTTTTGTTAGGAAGACAACAAAATTTAATTTTTCTAAACATTCACATATAATTATTATTTTAATAACAAACCAATTGTTATATATATTATTTACAATATTTATGTTCCGATGGTTTACATAATATAGACATTTAGTGTATTTAGGAACCGACGTCATAATTTAATCGTAGAGGTTATTAATCATCTTCTTAACTCCAATATTTTAAAACTAATCAAAGCTATATTATGGATATACATTATACACTACAGTATGTGCTTTGTATAATGTATTGTATATTGTATACTTCAATGCTTGCATAGGTATTAGGTACCATAATATATAATACAGTACACAAACATATTCACATATTTATATATATATATATATATTATCACGGATTACAAAGTTCTATTCAACCTGACGTATAATTTGAATTTGATAGTAATGTATACTAATTACTAACCGTTTCTGAGGGTCTCGACTAAAGATAAATAATTTGAATTAAAATTAGCTACATATAGTAAAGAAAAACGCTATTCATATTATTACAAGTAGATAATAATAAAATTACTCACCTGAATAATAATCGGACATTCGTAGCATGTGATTGTTTATAATAAGAGTGTATTATTCAACGGCGATGAAAATACGTCTACATCTCTTGATTCACGTGTATTATATATTAATCAAATTTTTCGAACACGTGCTAAAAATGTGCCGATCAAAGGTATTTAACTATCAGCAAATTGAAAAAAAAACATTCATTTTCTCTTGCCAAATTACACTGCAAATATTCATACACGCTTAAAGTTGAATAATTAGTTGAAAATATTAATAACTCAAATTAAGTATTTGCAATCTTATTTTTTTTAACTCTGCGGATCACACTCCACACTCGTCGTGTAATAATATATTGTATTTTTTACTATTAATAACACTTATATTAATAGTACTCCCGTTGTGCTATAAATTACCTATTATTATTTATTATTTTATAACCATCATGTTATGGAGTGCCTGAAATTATTTTAATCCTAATACTGATAGTTAAATGAACTATCTAATCTTTTAATGCTCTTTTTTTGCTAAATTCGGTTTTACATAAACATTACAATAATAAACTATAGGGAACTGATTAAAGTATAGGTATGTTTATTGCAGGTGTATGAATATAATTGGTGTAGACAAAATATAATTAAAAATAGATCTAACCGTTTAGTTGTTACAATTTATTGATCTCTACTATTATTTCGTACATTATGTACTTAATGTCCTAATGTCTAATACTATATTATACTCACCTACTCACTGAACTAGCTAAAAACTGCGGATTTGTAAAATAATGAGACTCGAGCAAAATGCAATACGTTTAGTCAAAATATTTTATACGATGTTCCATATATTAAGTCACACAAAAGTGTATATTAATACCATAGAAAAATATAATCAAATTATCGCGGAACAAATTATCTTTAGGACATGGCAGCGTGTGTAATGCCCAAAAGATAGAAACATATCCGTAATTCCGTACCCTGATTTGATGTTGCCGATGTTGGAATTGTGTATCCCTCTAAGTTACGAATACCTCATAGACCATAGTCCAGTAGTCCCCATTATAGGATTTTGGAAAGAACCAATTATTATTTTTGAAAATTACTTGAGGCCCTTATGATGAAGTGAATAATTTTAATTTGTGCATAATATTGACCTAAAAATAAATAGGGTCTTTGTTGGGAGTATTTTTTCCCTCGGGTTTTCCTATAGTTAAATGTTGAATAATAATCTTTAAAAGTATATAAACTATAATCTATTGATAAAACCCCGATGGCCATTTGGGCTAAACATAAATCAATTCATTGTACGTCATAAATCTTGCCTGATTTCCAGTACATGCCACGTCGTTGTCGTATTTCGTAAATTTAAATATTCAATACGGAAGTATCAAAATTTTGGTAAGATGTTCTGCCTACGAGTCGAACTCTACACGACTGCGCACGGTGTAGTAGAGACGTGACTTGACAGTTATAAGTTTGTGACAATACCGCGGTTACGGTCTACCACATCGATATCTTCATTGGAAGCTGCTGCAAGTTGCAACGGCAGTCATCAAGCGCTTTTAACGGAACTACCGATAGACCTATCGGTTTACTAAAAATCATTTTGGCCATAATTGTATGTCAAAAGTGTACTGTTTACAAAAATATGTGCTCTCTAAGAACTAACCGACTTTCTTAACAATTTACTAAGCTTTACTGTTTCTGTTGTCATTGATAAAACATTTTCGTTTTGGCAATGAACAAACTCCTTATCAGGTGGTATCAATAAACAGTCAGCAAACCGTTTGCTTTCGTTACCTCCGTGATTATACCCCCTTTCGTTACTTTGTATTTTATGAGACGCCATTCTAGGCACTAACCTAACCAGCAATTTTATAATGAAGTGTGTTAAATACGAATCATAATAATATTTAATAATTATTTTTGTTTAAATATAAATACATATGATTATACACCCAAAATCATGTGGTGTCATTTATAATATTATACCTTGCTGATATAATTTTTTTACTCTTAAGCAACCCTTATATAGCCGTATGTATATTGTATATGACATATCACGTATATGTAGGTACATTATTCCTTATGGAGACTGTCGTCCTGAAATATTGGGGCTTGTGAGAGAATTTCGAATTCAAGTGATCAGTATAAAAGCTCGTATACAAATATTATACCTACAATCATTCATACAATATTAAACCTTGAAGTGTTTTATGTTACATAATTTATTCAAATGTTATCTCAGTGAATAGTGATAGAATTTAAATTTTTATTTTTATCGTGACGTCCGAGCATCATGTGCTGATTGTGTCCAAATCATGCTGCAAGTATTATGTACATAATATGTGTATAGTAACTGTATATAGTATATGTATATCAGTACAATATTATATTATGGTAGAAAAAGGATAAATCCACAGTAATAACTTTTTTTTTTAATAGAATGTGAAATATAAACAGAATACCTAGTGTAAAAGATCAAAAATGTCTGTGTAGGTAATAAATAATAATTGTTGAACTACCTAAAGACAAATAGGTAAAATAGTATAATACAAAACAAAATGTATAGGTAGTTGTTTATCTGTATACAGCTGTATTTTTAAATAGTAAATTACTGAATCCCGTTTAATTGTATTGTTATAAACATTTTATTTAGTACCTTTTTATTATAGTTGTATATTATTTCATTTCAAAACTAATTTTTGATTACAATACTAATTTACGGCTGATTTCAAACTTATCTACGATTTTTCTGGTACCTAATAAACATATTTTGATAATTTGTAAATTGGTGCCCACAGATTTACTTTATCACGGCACTCGCAATTTTCGATTTGATTTTTTAAAACGAGTAATGAATGATAGTGAAATCAAAATTTTTCAATTGTACTTGATTTCGATGATTTAATAGCCTTTCAGTTTCGAGATTATATCTGCCACGGAGTTCTGCTATCCGTATCCATATTACGCATATTAATGTATTGTGTACCAATTATTTATGATTTCAAACTCTAATTATTGATTATTGTTATAATTATTATATGGGGGAATACTATCTTTCTGTTGTTTTTTTTTTACAAAGTTAGGCTTGTTATTATTTATTTTGTTTTATATAATACTAGTTGACCCAGCCACGCGTTGCTGTGGCTCAGTAATTATAATACATTTAATCAATTTTTTACTAATTCTTTGGTGCAATCAAATTAATATTTTCTAAAAAAATTTAAAATAGACTCATTCATATGGGATTGAAAATAAAACGTTTCGCCAAAATTTAAAAGTAATAGATAAAGTATCGAAATGTTTTAATTAAGCACAAACCAACATAAACGCTGTTCTCGAGGCTCTTGTCTGCGAATTTCTGCTGTTCTGATTTGTTGAGCTGCGTTTCTTGCTGCAATTTGTTCTTCCGATTCATGGGCTCTATTAGCAAGCATACTTCGTGCATTTTTACTATACTGATTGTTAAGGTTAGATTTCCGTGACATTATACTAAATTAAAAAAAATTTAAAGAATATTCAATACTGAACACTGCACAATAATAACACAATACAAAGTATTTATGGTTAGTGGGGTAACCTAGGTAAAGTAAAATACGAAAACACTAAACCAATCCAAATAAATAAATACACCATGCAATTATACATAAGTATGTAAATGTATAAAAAAATTAATTAATATATTAATACATTTTAGATAAAAACTATCCAATCTTTTAAGTTGGACCAAAATACACAACATGTAAAAAGTTTCATCAAAATCTGTTCAGTAGTTTCGGAGTTTATTGCGAACATACATCGTAACACGAAATTGATATATATATAAGATAATACAATTATTTAACCAGCATATCCGATAGCTGAAATCATTACCGGCTTTCTCAATATCACTGTTGGATGGTATTTTTATAATACGTGTAATGGTGGTATATATAACTTCAAAAAGCTATAACTTCGAAAGTAAGTTCGACCAACAAATTATGATTGCACCATCATTCTTAACTTGTTAAAATACGAAAGTAAAAAAAAAGTAAAAATGTATGTATGGTGTGGTAGAGTAAATGTTTTTTGTTCCTCTATGCTTTCTTTGTATTAGTTATATGATGTATATTTTTCATTTGTGTCGAATCAACTTTTTTTAAGAAGAATATACCTACTTAATTTTACTTTATACTCAACTATATTCTGATATCAAATTTAATCTATTTGATACTTAAGAGATTTGAAAAGACAAGTCCAATGTAAGAAGGGTATCTCTTTCAAAAAAAAAAAAATGATAAAAATCGAACCTGAACTTTACGAGGCGTTAGAGTTTTTTCTGTAAGGCTGCACGTTTTCGAGCATAAAACAGTTCACGTGCAGGTAACTTAATGGAAATAAATCGTAGATGTTTACTTTAAATTTCTTTGATTCCTTCAATCAAACTATTTAACCCTAATAATTGACGAATAGGCAAAAGAGTGAAATCATATTCCAAACACGCATTTTAAAGTGAAAGCATTAGGAAGTTAAGTCGTTGCTATAAGGTTTAATATAACCAATGTTTAGTTTATTATGGTATTTATTTTCATAAAATGTTTGTTTCTTAGTAATAAGCTTGAATATTTAATAAAATACCCAAGTTGGCTCATAAGAAAATATCCAAATATTGTAGTATTTAAATCTTGTATAGGTACATTTTGTTATAACTGCGTAATTGAAATATTTATTTTTAATTCACATGAAATTTTATTTAACGTTTTATAGGGATACAACATTCGAATCAACTCTTATGTTTTTTATGCAGAAATGTATAAACATTGAATACATAAAATTGCTTTTTTTAAAAGGAATTTAAAGTTATTTTAATATTTTTGATGAAATTGAATATTTGTACAAAGAATAACGTTTTTATTCTTGTTTTTATAGTATGTAAAATTAACTAACTTTTATTTTTAATGAATCGATACATAATAATTAATAAGTAATAGTCATACGATAATTATTTTGTTCTATAGGTTTTGTACATAAAACAGAAATCAAAATCAGAATTTTACTTGATGATCACTAGGTAAGTAAAAACTCACTATGTCTATCTGACACATCAATAAACGAAAATATTCAATTCAATTTATCTAGTATATAACTAAGTGTGATCATAACTTTATAAACACACATGCCCATTATAATTGATAAGGTAAATATTCAAGGCGCTTAACTATTTTCGAATATAAAAGTAATTAAATACACTCGTGGAAATTATAATGGAAATGTATCGGTTACACCCGTAAAGGGAGGCTAAAATGTGTGTAGCAGGGAAAGGAGAAGTAGGGTAAAGTACAAAGTAAAATAGATTGTAGCAGACAGTGTTTGTCACAGGGACGAGCTTAGTAATCGTTTCGTCCGCGCGTGATGATCATCAAAACGAATACTCAATCGTCGTCCTAGTTGTTCGCTAGATTTATTTAGTTAAAATTATTTTAGTTATAATATTGATTTAATTAGAATATTATAATAGTAGTGAAAATCAAAACCATGGAAACTGACAAATTAAATGATACAGAAAAGAAAAGAAAAAGTGATACTCAAGTTGCTGTGGTAGAAATGAGAGAACTTAATCACAGTTCGAGGCCATCAATATCGGGAGAAAATAAAACATCAGGGTAAGAAATAAATTTACTTTTATAAATTGTACATGAGTATTTGTGGGATTTGAATTAGTAGTTCGATAAAATGATATTAAAATTTAAATTATTACCATATAAAAGATAAAATTAAAATATACGATTATATCAAAGATAAAAAATAAATTTAATAATTATAAGCTAGAATTAGGTAAAATTAAACTAAAAATTACGATATTTAAAAATAATTAAAAACAAATACCTGATTAATTAGAAATTAATTAAAGAAAAGTAAGTTCTTCTGGATATTATTATAATCATACAGAAATTAAAACATTAAGTATAAAACTAATTACAAGTTGTTTAAAGAATTAGCAAAATAAAAATCAAATTGTCATAAATCAAGACAAATACCTATACCAACTGTCCTAAATTTTCTTGTAATAATTATCTCTTTTATTTTATTAAACAATATCAACCTTCAATTTGTCAATGGTGACTTACAATTATTTTAATTTTATATTATTACCAAAACAGTTTTTATTTTTTTCAACACTGATATTTTATAATGTCTTATACTCAACATATTGTATCACTTTCTTAGATCTTAATCCAAACTAATTGTTTTCTAATTATAACAAATAATAAAATTTAAACAGTGGAATAAAGAAGATTATATAATGTTTCAACTGTTTGAAGTGCGGTATAAATACTTAACATTTTTAAATCAAAAGGTGTTTTTATTTGAAACAAGTAGATAGAATAAAAATAATAAATATAAATGAAATAACTAGTTATTAGTGCGTTCTTTCAATTTTTTTTCCAATAAATTATAAATATTTCTTAAATTACTATCTCATGATTAATATTACTTGAAAGATAGAACTTAGATACATTTATAATATTCAAGTTATTTTTGCGTAGGTAATAAAATATTGATTAGTTAATACTCTAAAACAAAATAAAATATTTATATCTAAAAAAAGGATAAAAGAAATAAATTGTCATAAACCGAAGCCTAAATCTGTGTTATGGAATTTTGAATTCATAAATAATTCACTTAAAGTGCTAAGGCTTGTAGAACCCCTCTACAAATTACTGTTATTAAATTGTTACCTCCTCTAAGACATTTCTTCACGATATATTAATAAATACCTATTAATAATGACAAGAAATGATGTCTAGTGTAACATTTTTTTTCAAATAAAAAAAAAATATTCTAGTCATTTAAATAATATATATTTATAATTATTATTTATTGTAATATACAATAGGCCTTTTGGCCTCTATAACAGTATTTAGTCGAAATTAATAATTTTGATAGTTGATACCCAATGTACCCATACTATTAAATTTGAACAAAAAAATGTATTTATTTATAAATGTAGGTATGGACGAATCTGTAGACTCAAAGTGTTGGTACAAGTAAAAAATATTGTTTTAATAATTATAAAATCAAATTAGCTAGGATTAGGTTTGAAGATTTTATGTTATGAAAATATTAAGTTGATTTGATCACGGACATTGATAAATCTAAGTAGGTGCCTAAAGTCTATACTATAGACTCTATAGTCTAAACACATTACACAGTAATTGAAATATAATGTCAGTGACCATAATTTTTTGAGAAGTTCAATCTAAATGAAATAACTATTGATAGCTTGACCTAAAAAGAAAAATACACTGATAATTTCGTTAAAAAAAGTATCAGTCAAAAGGTTAAACCAAAATCAATCTAAGATTATACTCGTTACATTATTTTATGGGTACTTGTAAATACTTGTAAAAATAAAATGTTTAAAATTAAATAATTTCTATAAAAAATACAATATTTATTTATGCCGTAAGTTATATCATTTTTAAATGAATACACATAATTGAAAATTATTGTACATTGTCGCTTAATATTACAAAATATGTTTCGTTATTATTCATAAATACAAATTAGAAGTTTTTTTCTAACATCAACAAAATAGACACAAAATAATATTGTAACCATTTTACTTAACGAGTATTTTAAATTAAATTAAAAAAAAATAAATGTCTGACTATAATGATCAAACATTTCATCATATACGGCTTCCTTCTTTTATATTAATTCGGGAATTCGAAATTGAATCTCGCATATTGTAGATCAAAGATTTTGCAAACAAAATATCCAGTACAATTTTAAAGTTATAAGTTTACAATTTATTTCATAAACATATAGTTTGTTATCAAATACATTTTATCGATATAAAGTAAATAATTAATATTAATAATTATAATAGGTACATAACTACTGCTTAGAATTATATTTTTACTGACTTTGTAGTTATGAATATTTATAATGGATATTTTCATTGAGGTTAGGTACATTATACTTAAATCATATTTATGTTTTAAAGTATAATCTGATATATTATATACTTAAAATTGTTTTATCATTTTTCGGAAGACAACATGCATTTTTATTACACATTTTTCGGAGCAAAATATTTTAAGAAGTATTTCGAGCTTTTAACACTGAGGGTAATATAGCATCTTTAGCATCGTCTTTTAATCTTTCAATCACGTTTTAAAATGTTTCAAAATTATTTGCATAAAAAGGTGCAAAGTTTAACCATCTTACAATAGCAGGTTTTCTAGTTAAGGCAAGCCAGTATAAATTCTTAAATAGGATACAATTATATTCCTATGACCAATTTATGATAAATACCCATCGGCTCATAGAGTGATTAGAATAATTGTCATCTTAATAATAGCTTAAATGTTACGGTCACAGATTATCTACTCGTATCTAACTGGTTAGTTTTAATTAAGTTTTATAATGTTAAATAATTAGGTAAGTAAAATATTTTTTGCATAAACTCGTACAGCACATAACATTTGAATATAAAACTTAGTAGATGGAATAAATTTTAATATTTAATTATTGGGCTACATATATATTAGAGAATAAAGTAAAAACATGAAAAATTATGAAAAATTGTATAAAATATAGTTTTAAAAATGATGTCTTACAATAACATTTTCAAAAACGTTATGAAATAATGAGTTTCCTTTGTACACCTTCATTGTAACAGTTATTTTACAATTAAAGCTGAAATATTCCAAAGATCTCTATTAAAAATTCAATTATTGCACTATTTTAAAACCCTATTTTGAAAAATAGTATGTTTTATTAGACTTTAATTGCTTCAATTCTAAGCTATAAATATTAGTCGAAGTATAATATGAATTTTATAACTGTTATGTATTTATTCTATTTTAATGTCTATTAATTGTCATAAATGTCTTACTTTTCTCATAAAATACACCCGATAGAATAATTCATACTCCTTTAAACATTTTTCACAACATATGTAATACCTATTAATTATAGGCTCTATATAGTAGATATCTGCTACCAACTACACAGTTTTATTAACAATAGATAATAACTTAAAACCGTAGAAGCCCGAGGTTGTTGTATAAGTTACATTTTATGATATTGCTGTTTATAATTTGATGAAAGTATGAAACCATGTGAAAAAATTTGAATTATCCACATTTTTACACCTATTTAACATTAAGTGTTTATTTTTAAATACATTTGGTGTGTTGGAAGTACGTTTTGAATATGTTTGTAAAATTAAACCTTTAAATTGACCTTTTTTAATGTGATACACCCTAAACTGTAGTTATATTGTATTACGTACCATGAATCCTACACGAAACGAGTTATAAAGGATCGAATTTTAAAAAATGCAAATAAATAAAAAGAAATTATTTTAAAAATTTATTCATTCACAAATATCAAAAATATTGTTACAATAAAGTATAAACAAATATTTAACTAAATAGAAATTTTATTTAAGTCTAAATAGAATTAAATTTAAATTAAAAAGCATTTGAGTATTTTTCCAAACGTTTTTAACTCTAGAAATAATATAAAAAACTTAATTGTCATGTACAATTTACTTTTAACTTAAAATTTTTTTTTTACTATGTTATATTATTCTCAAATCCAATAACCAGCTAAATAACCTTTCTCTTAGAGAAATATTTTCAAGGCTTAAAATCAAAATAATATTTTTCGATTTTAATTTCAATTTTGCTTAGCTATATCCAATAGGTATATTTTTTTTTAATAGTTATAATTTATTTAGGTATTGATCTTATCATTTTATGATTTGTATATGTTGCACAATATCGATGAATCGATATATTTTTCTGATTTATAATAATTAGATTTTAAACTTTATTCTTTTTTTTACAATTTAAAATATCGTTTTTCATTTTAAAGATTTTAATACAATCATGTTTTCTACCTACGAACAATACGTGCAGAATCGTCAACTGTGTGTTCAATATACTTATATATACGAATAACGGTCATAGATAACAAAATTATCAACTGACGAACTAATTGACGATCTAATTGACCTATTATATAGGATATTAATAATCGATTTCAACCCCTATTTATTTTTGCAGTAAATATGTGATAGCTAAATAAAGGTTTCAATAAAATATAATGAGGCGTATTATAATAGAACACTTATCGAATGTCTCAATGTCAATAATAAAACGCACTCCAATTATTAGAGATAAGTAACACATAGAATACTTGTTCAGTTTTTCAGGGGTTTAAATCCTCGAATCACAATGATAGTTATTTGTAATATACCTATGTGTACCTATATTTTATTACATTGCATAAAAGTTTTTCATGTTATCCATTCAGACACAATAATAATATAAACCAAACTGACGTTTACAAAAAGGATCACTAACCCTATTATTTGTTGATGTGATATTATTCGTAATTTTATTTTGTGTATTATTTATTTTGCAACTGTTCAATGTGTAATTTTTAGATAAAAAATGTTGACAAAATAAGTATTCAAAGAATTCGATAATATTTTGAGTACAATTTTTTTGATAGTTTTACTCAAAAAAAAAAAAATTACCTATAATACCATACAGAAACTCTTCAAAAATGTAATAAGTTATAACTTATTGATGAGAGTAACTATGTCATATAAGTACTAATGTTTTTGGAAATAAAATATTAAAAAGTACAATATTAAACATAGATACATATAAATAAGGGCGTTAAAAAAAATTTAATCAGTCTACATAGTATACATCTTTAAAAATATTCATAATTGAACTGTATTTTATTTGATATATTTAACCCTACTATTATTTTTGGTTTATAAATATTCTGATTTTATATGGTAGGCTATAATAATTTCAGTTTTAAATTTAGACAAGGTCTATCTATAATTTTTTTTAAATATTTAGTTGTATTACAAATGTAAGACAGACGTCTTATCAATTTTATAATTTTAAGTTTCGATGTATAATATATTACCATTTTCTACTACTATATATTAAGTGATTAGTTATTAATGAATCGATAACTCGCCCTCAATATACCTTTCCTCTACATTATATTATATCAATGAAGCCAATTATTAGGCTTGCTGTGATTTGTTTGACTGTCCATGCATTTTTTGATACCTACTTGATCCTTTTTTCTCGTCTTTATATTTTGACATTATGCTTTCCTATATATAGCATATTCGTGATTTCTTTTCAACTCCTTTTGTTTTATCATTCAAGTAATTTTAAATGGTGAATATTTTTTGAAATAATATACCTTGGTTTAAAAGAATCACTCTGTATATTATTTTACGAAATATATATGTCTTTTGGCAACTAACGTATTATGTACCTATATATAGAGAGAGAAACGTATACCTACGTAACATATTATTTTATTTACAAGAGTCAATTAAAGATGCCTATACAATGTACAATACACAAAAAATGTTCTCATCAATTGTGATAACCATTTGAATTCTATTTAATAAATGATATATTTGATAATAATAAATACATACATAATATGTTATAGTAAATTAGGAAAACGTTCACATGGACGTTGTAAATTAAAAACCAATTAAAGAACAATTAAAGACATTTTATTTAAACGTATATCTATTTTTTGTCAATAAGTTGTATTATTATATTTATTAAAAATATGTAACTAATATAAAATTGTCTATTATATTTATTTAAAATAATTTATATAATTAACTGAAATAATTTTGACATAGTTATTTTGTAGTATATTTTTTTAAGAATTACAGTATTGTGATGGTTGTTTTACCTTGTTCCATAACAATAAACAGATTAGGTCAATTGACCAGTGGTGGTCAAGTAATTTTGTCATTTGGAGGGTGGGAGGTTCGGCTAATTTTTTAACATGAGCTAATTTGATCATTCAAACTATAATTTATTTATTATAAACATTGAAAAAAGGTCATCCGGGAATCTATTACCTTTCCATGCCCCATCCAAACGTTTGACCACCGCTGATTAATATTATAGAAAGTTGGTTAAAGGTATTTATTTACATAATCTAAAACAACAGCTGATGCCTATAATATTCAAACATAAAGGTTATTAATTTCTCATTTGAATAACAATTGACATAAAATGAATTTAAAAAATATTAATATTTAGATAATAGTTATTTTGTCGTGAATAAAAGTATAACTGGAATTTCTGGAACAACCAAACAAATGTTATCGAATGAATAAATTATTATTTTATAAAAGTAAACACGGAGATTAATTAATGTCTATTGAAAATACGTATCCTTTATATTGATATTAAATAATTAATTTGGTATAATAATTAAAAATTGTAATAAACTAAGGGATGAGAGGTGTTATTTATTTTATATGACGGGTACCTATGCATATTTAATAACATTGCGGGATTGGAAATGATTTGTTTTTAAATATCCTATTTTTTCTGCTTACCAATATCTTCTATTTATTCACAATAAAGCATTTCTTTAGTTTTCACTAAATAAAACAACAAACTCGTAATTTGTCTTGTGCCTAAGTAACATAATATCATACTGCAGTTTACACGTATGTATTACGTAATTGAGCACATTTATGCGTGAGCATACTTCAATATATTTTGTAGTTATTAAGGGTACCTACGTGTTTAATATTTTTATATTCCTACAACATACCTAATATTGTCTAAAAAATGTAGATACACATATTATAACTTTGACAGTAAATTACAGTTAAATATGTAACGAGATGCCAAAGTGTAATGCACTATAATATATATAGTATGATTTTATTTTAACATTCACAAATTGTAGTATCAAATAAATGTTTTGATTAATTGGCATAATTATAATAAGAGCGTATTAGAAACTAAGTTTACTAGACAAATTTGTAATTTATAATTTTGTGATGTCGGTTTAGGTATAGGGTATAGCCGATAGATAATAGGTACCTATATATACATTGCAGTGATTTATTTATTGAAATACTATTCTAGTATGTTAAATCACGCTCGCTGAAATTTCTTCAATGTAGGTAGTAGGTACTTAGTAGCATAGTAAAGTTTTCCTTACTTTTAAAGAAACTTCTAAAAAAAGAATTAACAAATTGCACTCAAGGAGTAATTTATAACATAATATCCAAGTCCATCTCAAGATGATACAATAACATGATCGATACACTTAATTAATGTATTGTTTTTCGATTAAACTTTAAAAGTTGTAACTATTGAAGTACGATGAGTTGGAATAATAATACAAATAAAAAATCAATTTGGTTTTAAACGCCTCTTATGTTTCAAATATATTAGGTTTATTATTTGTTTACAATTTTTCAGGTATATAGTAACGCTGATGCACTTTATAAAAGGAAACATAGGCTGTGGAATGTTGGCTATGGGAGAAGCCTTTAAGATTGGAGGCTTATACCTTACATTGTGTATTCTGTTATATGTGTGGCTAATTAGCCTCTGCAATATGCATATTTTGGTAAGTTTTTCAATTAAATACATAATTGATTGAACAAAACACACATATTTATTTTATTCTTGGTAAATTAATCTTTATGGTCATAGGCTTATAACAACAGGTAACATTTGCATCATGTTCAGAAAAACAATTTTAAATTTGTTCACAGACTACAATAAGTAAAAAAGTGCAGATTCGTTTGCAAGCCAAACGTGCACCAACATTTGGCGATACCGTCGAAAATGCATTCAAAATGTCTGACAAATGGATATTTCGAAGTATATCAAATTACATTAAGTGAGCATTTAAACTAATAAATGTTGCATTACACGTTATATATTTATCTTTTTCATGTAGAAAGATTGTTTTTTATAACATACTTATCACACAACTTGGTTTCGGCAGTGTATATATTCTTTTTATCAGCACTTCATTACAAAAGGTAAACTTGAAAAAAAAAATATGTATTACATATTTATTATAATAATAATATAAGATAGTTACAGATTAATATATTTGTGTTGGGGAGTATATGTATATAAATGTGACTGGTCAAATAATGATAAAAAGGTGATAAAGTTTTATACATTTTAATTTGCTACTATGGGTAATCTATTTATTGTTTGATTGTGCTATTATATTTGTTCCAAAAACACTAAACAAATAATACATTTTCGTTTATCAGTAATAAAACTTAATATTTTTTTTTAGTGAAACAAAATCATAGTAGCTAGTAGAAAGTATTAACATAAATACTTTCTAAGGTCATCATAGCTCTTATTAAACACAATTTTTTGGAAATGTTATTCATTCGAATGGCCTCGAGACTCAAGTTCTGAATATAAACCTAATTCAATTTACAATAAAAACTTCCGTTATGAGTAGCTTTGATTATTAGCATGAATGCATGATTGCATTATTATATTATTTACAAAAACAAACTATTATATTTTAATTAAAATACTTCAAATGTTCCGCTTTATTAACAAAAAAATGATATCGATTGGTTTTCAAACACTTACCGATAATAATTGGGGCTTACGAGTACAATTAAAGGTTCGTGCAATTTTGTTTCTGCAGATACTAAAAAAAAATTTGGTACCTAAAATTCAACTTATAATTTATTGCACAAAATGTAACACTTGCGTAGATGGCAATTAATTACACTTAATACACTTCTTGGGTTAGGTTAATTTCTTCATTATCATCAATCATAAATGTATAAGTATTAAGATCCAGAGATCATAATTTATTATAACTAACTCGAAATTTCAGGAAAGAAATTCCAAAATGATTAATTCTGGTTTTGGAGAGAACTTTATTTTTTTAACGTAAAAAGTTGTTAGTACCTTAAGGTAATACTTAATTAGGTAGTAGTTAATAATATTCCGGTTAATAATTAATAAATAAATACTATCATACTTTGTAACAAGATTTATATAAATCAATATAGGTATTAAAAACAAACATTGTAAAAAAAAATATAAATACTTGAAGCTTATATAAGATCAAATAAATAATAAACAAACACATAATAGATATAATATTAATTAATTAATAATTAGTGATGAAAATCACTAATCTTACACATTAAAAGACTTAGTACATTTATTTGTTTGTTTTTATTTTGTTTTAATTAGGTACATATAATTATAAGTATTATAAATCGAATAGGAATCGTGGATTCAAAAGAGATAAAAAGAAACGCTTAACACAATAAATAATTTCTTGTACGTGTAGGAATAATTGTTTAAAAAAATTCGTTAAGTAAATAAAGAATAATTGTATTTATTATTAAATAAATTATAATTTACATTTATGTATTTTATCCTAGCATTTAGAGTGTAGAAAAATAGTATTTATATTTGAATTATTTATTATTACATATTTTGTAGTATATACAGTAGATTGAGTTAGTATTTAATCTTTATATTTTAATCGTTTATATTTTCGGTGTTTTATCTTATTAGTCCTTAAATTATTTTGTTTTTGTTTTAATTATTTTGCAGCTGTTACATCAATACTCATATGAGATTAATATTCAAACAGTTATATTATTTACAATGCCTTTGATAATGGTAGGTGCATGTTTGAGAAGATTGCGATTTATAGCACCATTATCAACTGTGGCCAATGTTGCATTGATTACTGGCGTTGTTACGATAATGTATTATAGCTGTTCTGGGCCATCAGCTAAGAATGTTAGATATTCATATGCTAAATGGTCTGAATTGCCAACGATGTTTGGAATAATAATGTTTAGTTTTGAAGGAACTGGATTGGTAAGTATATAATTTAGATTTCATTATTTATTAAAATGATTGAATTATTTATGATAATTGCTTATGTGTATAGTGTAATTTTAGTTAAGTTAAGTCTAATCGTAATGGTACTAGAAAAATAATAGAATAATAATACTATTTTGATTTTATATAATAATTAATAACTACTGTGTAGTGTGTACTTCTATTTTTAACCAAATAATTAAGTAATTATAATAAATCATTAAATAACACGTAATTATACTATACTTATAGATTAATTGTCTAAGTATGCACTATTTAAATAGTTCAGTGCTGACAATTTACTGTCTTAATATTATTTATTGCCTATGCTGATGTATTATATTATGATATTTTAACTTATTCTAGTACAGGATGTCCCGTTATGATATACCCATTAGCCGGAGAGGGGGAATTGCCGCCCGTACAAAACCGGGTTTTTGCTGTTTTACCTATTAACTAAAAATTGATTAAAAATCAGGAGATTACTAAAATTAGAATGTTGAAACTTTAATATTTTCAGAAAAATGATCTCTACAAAATGGCTATCTTCAATTTTTTTTAAAATAATTAATAAAAAAAATATATTTTTCAACTTTTATACCGAAACATAAGAAAAAAATTAAAACATGAATTATTTGTAGTGCTTATCTCTGTTAGTCTTAATAAAACACCAGAATTAAGATGTCTACATTATTTCAGGAGATATACAGTTTTCAAAACTAATCTCCTACATATTTGTAAAATAAAAACATTTACAAAAAACCAAATATACTCATAAAATACTTACTACATTACATGATTACACCAGGGAAATATTAATAAGTATAAAATAAGGTAGCCATGTATTTCGGGGTAAGTTTACCTATATATTTGAACTCTGTCTAGCTGCGTTTCCGACGCTCGACGCTCAACGCTTTGTAAAACATCTTTTTATTTTGAAGTTCACTGTAAACATCGGACAGATGGAACAACGGGTGTATTTCTATTCCATTGTTCAATTTTCCGTGGGTATGATCGGGTCTATAAAACTATATTTAAACCTTGCAAGACAGTAGAGCTATCTCACCAGTGAAAACCACATTTGAATCCATTCAGTAATTTCGGCGAAGAAGTAATGAAAAACCACTCTCATGTTTTATAAGTAGTATTCAAATATAATATGGATGTACTAATAAAAGTTCATCATAGATAATCATAGTATACATTAAAAGAAAGAAACATCAAATATGTTAGTACACTTAGATAACATTAAAAAAAAATTAATTCTTCATTCTTTCTTTCCAAGTATAATTTATCAGTATTCAGCGTCATTATTATTTATTGTAACATTATATTTTAGTGACTTATACCTAAGTTATAATAATGTAAAATATACAATGTAGAACGGCGCATATGGTAGGCAATTCTCCTACACTCGTGTATTGAAACACATAATATGATATAAATACATTTTATATTAATTCATATTATATTATAAAACATTTTGAATATAAATTAAAATATTTTTCTATTAATAAACTAAAAACGGTGAATAAAAATTATAGAAATAATAATGTATTTTGTTTTAGCATAATATTATTATGTTAGTCAAGTTAATATGCTCATAGCTTTAAAATTAAAGTAGTTTTTCATTGCAATATTTTATTATAATAATATTACTATGTCTAAAATTGATAATTTGTGAACCATCTATACAGGTTTTACCTCTTTTTGCGGAAATTGACGATGATAAAAAGTTTACATCGTGTTTTGGAGTCTTGAATTTTGGTATGGTAGCTGTAATGATGTTAAACGTGCCTTTGGGTATGACTGGCTATTCAAAATGGGGAGAGGAAGTAAAAAGCAGTCTAACATTGAATTTACCACTTGATCACGAGTGAGTTAATCGACTAAATAATGTAATATAATATTATGTAAAAGTATAATATATATATTTAAAATTATTTTTAATGTTTATTTGCCCGGACGTTTGTTGCGCATGTGTAGGGGGGTATGTTTGAGATTTGAGGTACCTACCTACTTCAAAGAATTTATGAACTTATAATTACATAAAATCATAATATACAGTTGTAAATATTTAGTATTTTTTCCAACAGATTAACGCAATTTGTAATACTCATGATGATATTGGGTATAGCTTGTTCATATGCACTTCAGTTTTACCTTGCAGCCGTAATCGTCTATAATGACCTTGAAAAATACTACGGCCCTTATAACCATCCTGCAGTATGGGATTATAGCATACGGATAAGTTTATGCCTTTTAACTTGTAAGTAAATAGATATAATATATTTTTATTTGACAGTAGTAAATTCGCACTTAATATATAAACACGCTTATGTAGTTATGTTTTATACTCACGGATTACTTTAGGTGTATAATACAATATAATAACTATATTTTATAATATTATTATTTTAGGAAATTAAAACATTTAAACTTCTAAAAATGTATAAATATTATTAACATTGAAATATGAGTATGTCATGTTCTGTGCTTTAATATATTACGTTTCTAGAGAATTATATTTCACGGCTTCACACTTATTCAACACAATAATTGTGCTAATTTAATTAAATTTTATAAAAGCGGTATTAAAATTAATATTAAACTGTTGTTGAAATAGATATGACTTTTTTTACAAATTCTCTTGGTTACTAAACAAATATATAATTTAGATCACTTATCATAAAAAAGATACTTTATACTAAATAAACATATTGTATAATCAATTTGATTAGCTGAGAGACGTCCATTTAATGTTATTAATAATAATTATTGCAAAATAACGAATTAACCAACCGAAAACAGCTGTAATCTATATAAATCATTATTAGTTATTACACCTATATTACTATGAGCTGTATTTCCTGTATTGTCCAAAATGTAATATATTGTATCTAAAATATCTTGAATTAAATATTAAAGTTTTTTAGACTTTAACATAGGTAACACACTAAACTAAACTATAATATTATTAAATATAATAATTTATTATATTATGATGAAGCTGTGTATTGTGAATTGAATGTTGATTAATGGTGAATAGTGATCGTATTACTTTTAGCATACTTGATACATATATAAATACGCTTCTGTAGTTATATTTTATACTCTTGGTATATTTTAGCACATTGGCGTAATTACATTAAATTTCAACAGGTGCAATATTTGTATAGGTTTAATAGTCATTAAAACAAATCAAGTCACATTTAAAGCCAAACGCTTTGCTAGCGTTCACTATCTTTTTATATTAATCGATTACATACAAATATCTAAATCTTTATATTATAAGCCCTGTATGTGTGTGTATATTCATATAAAAATACAATATTTGTATAAAATAAAAAATGTTATTTTGTTAAAATGTATAGTCTATAGTCTATTATAAGTCTATGATAATGACACTGTTATTATTGATAAGTGGTAACAAAACTATTACTTAAAACTATTAAAACTATTACTTTAACGTTATTTTACTATTTATTCAGTTGTATCGTCTTTAATCAAAAAACAAAAAAAAATCATGAAATATTGAAATTGTTTATTGTATTATATTTTATTACGATTCAGCAGGTTCAAAAGCATATCTTTGCACCGGCTACATATATCAAGCAACACCTGCTATATTTAAATTATTTTAAATTTGATTTAAGGGTCTTAAATTTTAACATAGTTTTCAATTCTATTATGCGTGAGGTACCTGTATTGTGAATTGAATACTGATTATACATTTTTTTGAATTTATAATGATATTAATAGTCATCGTATTACTTACATGCTTCATAAAATTATCATTTAAAAAAATCAAAGAACATGCGAGATATAAATTTATAATTTTTTTTTTTTTATACATTTTAGACCTGGCTGCCAGCACAGTCCCACATTTGGACCTATTCATGTCGTTAGTGGGTTCTGTAACTTGTGTTGCTCTCACAATGATTTTCCCTGCACTATCTAATTTGGCGTTCCGGACGAAAGATAAAAGTTCATTTTTCAGTTCAGTTTTTGATATGATAACCATATTTACAGCAGTGATTGGTTCAGTCACCGGAATCTACGCAAATACAACTGCCATTTATGAAGCGTTCTCACAAAACCACAGTAATGGCTAAATCTGACTCAAACGTTTGGTTGGTTGAATTTCCGTTGTACATTATTATAATTATGTCCCCACGACACCCATGTATACTATTAAATACATTTAGATCACTGTATATTTGCCGTTTTATTTTTGTTCTTATATTAATAGTCAGTTGTTTCTGATAGTAATTCTATTGTTAAGAAAAATAAAATAATTAAAAGTGAAAGTTAGAAGACGAAAGAATAAAATAAAAAACGTGTAACGAAGAAAAATATAAAATAAATTGAGAAAATGAATCTCAAGTAGAGCTAATACTCAGTATTAACTTTTTTTTATGTTAGTTACCCTATTTTATCTGTAAGAGTAGGTATATTTTATAAAAATATATTTTTCTATATTACTAGTTATGCGACTGACCTAATTTAACTGGAATTTAAAATACCTAATACAATAAAATATTTATTGGAATTACATGATTTTTCCACACAACTTTTACATATTTTTTCGTTACAAATTTATTACATTTTTAGTGCATTAAATTCGGTTTTGAGTTCCCACTTTTAAACTTTGTATTATAAAGGTATTTTTCCATAAAAATGTATTAATTCATACCTATTAAAAGTATACAATAATAAACATAATTTTAAAAATACAAATACACCGAACATGATTTTTGATTTTTAATATTCATTGTTTTTAATATTACGAGTAACTATTTAATGAAAAATAATTATGTTAGTTTGAATAACTTATTATTTTTACTATTTAAATTATTTATACATTATAGGTATCTGAAACAAAATCATCAACTTATCATCAGTTTTTCTATATGATATCATAAAATTAGTTGGGCAACTATACATAAATATGAACTAATGTTAGATGTTGTTAGAACAAATTATTTTTATGGATGTTCTATGCATAGATGGTTGATAATAAATCTCTAAATATACCGTACACTCTTAAGCAATAAGCACCGACATTTTGACCGCTATTTTGAAATGTCCTCTATTCAAAGGGTTCAGATTGTAAAAAGTTTGTAGTTTGTTCCCAGAACAACGTCAGCTTGAATGATGCCCATTGGGGGAGGTTTCACTGTTTTATACTATAGGAAATATAATAAACTTACTCGGTACTTACCTAAGTACGCATTGCACAGCATTAGATTACAATATAGAATATTCTAGATTTACCTTTTATATAATTATATATTATATAATACACTTAAGTGAATAGGTTTGTAGTACATCATCTGATTATCGCTAAACATCAGTTATATTAAATGTATATACCAACTAATATACCTATAAGTCTATTTAAATTGTATGGGGTTCAAAATCAGCATTCTATCAGTTTTCGATTTGTTTTACCTTTATACCTAAATACACAAAGTAAAGACATAGTCTGTGTCTATATTATAATAAAGTTGAAAAAATTGTGTGTGTATGAATAATACTTGGTTATAAATGATTAAATAATATTCACTAAAACGTTATTCTACTCGTCTTCATAATCTATCTATTAATAATTATTCCATGCAGGTAATAACATGTAACTTATTTATCTTATTTTTCTAAGAATTATCAATCAAACAGACAACAGTGTTGCCTTAAAATATTTTATTAGATGTATAAATGCTATCAGAATATTAGATACCTATTATTAACTTTTTACATTACGTATTTGTTAAAAAATTCAGATAGTTACCTATAAAATAAATTTGTCTTTCGATAAAGTTATCACGAAATATTTTAAACGTATAAACTTGAATTTAATTCGTGTAAAATACTTATATTATTGCAATAATAGTTCACATTTTTACATTTTTTTTTAGTTAAAATCCCTTTCTAAAATCCCTCCTTTTCTTCTCAGTTGAAATTTGAATTCTATTTTTTTTCAGACAATATTAACTTGTAATGTTTTTTTCTGTCTAAAATTGTTGATAGTTGATTGATTGAGAGTATGGTTATATATCAGTGCATATAATATGTGTATTTATCGAATTTTTTACCATCTACAATTTTACAAATTTTCATAAGAATTAATGTGATTTGTTGAAACTTTAACTTACTTTCAAATCTCAAACACTCAACTTTAAAGATATAAAAACACTTTATAAGACAATTAATAACAATTATGTATACAAATTCAACTCAAAAAAGGGAGTTGCAATTCAGAAAATTTGATTTTGCTGTGAAAACTAGAAAAAAAAGTTGTAAAACTTGAATTTATTTGAATAGGTATCTTATTGCATAGTAAAAAAAAATCAGTCAAATTCAAGGTCATGTGTTTGAAATATTTCTGTTCATATTATGGGTAAATAGGTAATATATTATACATATAGTACACAGGTACAATGAATAACCAATAACAACAGAGAACTTGTAATAATAAAAATAAAACATATTATAAGAAATAAACCTTTGATTTTATTAAGCTTTAATTTGCTTTAATTTACACTGTATCACATTGTTAGCAAATATCAATGTATTAAGAGTTTATTATTTATCTGATAATTTTTTGTGATAAAAATATTTTTTATTTTATTTTGAAAATGTATTTTATGTGTAATATAAAAATTCTGGTGGAAACGTTAAGACCATCGTGCCCCCTCTCCCCGACATAATTAATAGGCTACGATGCAATGGAAATTAAGTCGATATATATTATTTTATATTAAGTTCCGTTGAATTTTTATAATTAATCTAATTTCTATATTTAATAATATTGTTACTATCTACCTATATATGATAAATCTATAGCATAGATTTATAACCTATAATCTATGTATATCATAGTGTAACTTATTATTAATATTTTGGAATGTCTAAAAATATTATATTTGATATGATCACTATTCACTAAATTTAAATAGTATTCTGTATTTTTCTTAAAATCCAAATTCTTAATAAATTATATACTTATATATACTACCAACTGCCAGTGGTTATCATATTATGATAATAGTACTATGTACATATATTTTAGAACATAATAACATGTGTATAATATTATAACAAAGTATATACCTAGGTACCTACTCGCGATGACTACCTTAATTCACTGATTTCATTAATTCAGTTAAACGCATTTACTTAGATTTAGGCTGAAATAAAATCTGATAATTGTATTTGTGTTAATCTTATATATACATTAACATTTTAAGTGCACATATAAATTATTGTCGGCTGTCGCCAAGAAGAAATTATGATGCAGGATTACAAAATAAATTTGATTATAAATTGTATACAATACATTAGTACATATTATAGCCATACTATATAAGTACCACGTTTATATTAAAAGTTTATTGATAATATTATGTTTTTTTCCAATTTAATTACATTTTCGTGTAACTGCTAAAACGTATTTTAAATATTATTTATAAATAATTTAAAGTAGATGAAAACTAATGAAACAAAATTTAATTGGAATTTAACTATCTGATGATGAGTGATATAATATGATGGAGTCTTTTAATTGTAGAAAAATAAAATACGTAAGCAAATTGGAGTTCATTATTACCCACCTAATATCTACTAGATATCTCAAGTACCAAATTAATTATACCTGACATTATTATTATTGTTTACTTTATATATTTCATTCAGTGAAAGTGTTAAATATTTTTTTTTTTAGGGGAGCAATAAAAAGAAACAATCACTAGACCAGTAATTCTATTGAACCATTGAACTTGAAAACATCAGAAACAACCAAGGAAAAATGGTTCATGCAATGGTATTAAAAAGTAAACCTCGAAAATGGATGGTACAGAAATTAGTTAATTTTCAGTTGGTGGTTTTATTAACTATATAATACACCAATTTAAAGACTTCATTTTAGTTTATATAAGTTACATCTAAAGGTTTACCATATACTTTTAAGGTGCTATATATATTATATTGTATTAAAACTACTGTATCAGTATACATATATGTATAAAATACCTTATATATATTATATATTATTATGAACTTCGATAAAGTATTATTCGTTTCTTAAATACATTAAACTACAGCAGTCATAGTTTTCTACAGAAATAAATAAATTTTTAGTGTATAATAGAATATTCATTTTGTTTTCACAAAATAATTTGGTAACTAACCAATATAAAATAATATTACTATGTTTAATGTTTTCTCGATTTTACATTCACACACAATATTATGTTCGTTCACACGAAAAATAGCTTCTACTTTTAATTCAAACAATTTTTAATTTACACTAATTTAATAAACATATAGACTATTATAACACATATTATTACACTTACATAATATACATCAAGCTATTGATACATTCATTTCTCCCCATTTCCTGCTATTTAGTATTTCTTTATCTTCAATTCAAAATGGCGATGGCCGAGTTACGGCACCAAATGCACATGCAAGAGGTAGAAAAAAAAATCAAACTATTGCAGATGAATTGGTTCATAAAGAACTACGAAGAAGCAAATGAAAACCCGGATAAACTAAAACCAACAGTTTCGATCCAATCGACCAAACTCATCGACGAGATTCGGGGAATGAGAACCCTGATCAAAGACATAAATGGCAAGTTAGAAGAGTACCAGAAGGAAATAAACACGAAAAAGTCCAAAAAACCAGACGAGAATGCACCAGAAAGTTTTGAAACAGACATTTCGTACATGTACCCTGTACCATTCGATATCGAACAACAACTGTACAACGGTATAAGATAATATAAATTAAACGCATCGTAGTAAATTAACATACATACAGGGTGTTCCATTTAAGTGTCTAAACTCAATATTTCAAAAACTTAATTATTTTGAAAATATTTTACATCATTTGATGTCATTTGAGAACAGCAAACATTTGTTATCGTTATAATTTTAAGATAGATCTCGTGTATTTTATTAATTGCATTCCGAAACAAAATATTATTTGAAATATTGAGTAAAATGGTTATCATTATCAAAATATTATTGCTATCATCAGAATTTTCGGTTGCACTCATAGCAGTGGCGGATTTAAGGGGGGGACCGAAGGGTCTCGCCCCCTCCCATTAGCATAAGTTAAGTTTTATTAATTCAATAGTGTTCATTTTAATTTTTACAATTTTATCATTTATATGGTTTCGCTCAAACACATTACTTTTATTATGCGGCTATAAAGACAATTCGCCTTAACGCAGATCGCCTATTTCTGCCGTGTAACTTTCCCACTAGCCATCGCTATCTTATCTTAATTTATTTGTCACCCGATTATAATATAGATTTAACCCATATTCCATATCTTATATTGGTATTATAATGGTATTTAAAATGTTAGTAATGTCACGGTCGGCGTTGTAATTCATACTGTTGTCCGTAGTTTTCGTTTGTGGCTTCAAGTTGAATTGTTTTGTTTTAAAATGTCACAAAAACGACAAAGTGAAATAATATTTTTTTTTTTTTAAATTGAAAACAAGCGATGAAAATATTCCATCTCATCCAAATGAAGGTATGGAAAATTTAATCATGTTATACCACCAGAGTCAGAGCCAGCTGCATTTTCTGATTCGTATAAGTAGTCAATTTTTACAGTCAATATGATATTGCATTTGCTATTGAGGAAACTTCAAATCTAAAAATTCGAAACGAACCAAATATGCTTTACAAATATTTAAAAGAAACGTGGTCACCTAGACAAAGTTATATTTTCCATGTAAGTATGAATAAAAAAGGTCTTAAAAGAAGCTTTCAAATTGAATGGCTAAATAAGCACAACTGGTTAACTTATTATATTCGTAATAGAGAAGGAGCGTTTTTTAAAGTATGTGTAATTTTTGGACCCAAGTTTGGTGGGGTTGAAGAAAGACAAAGACAAATCCTTGGGATTTCAAAAGAAATTCCTATAATAAGACACAAATATGCTTTACAAGATTTTAAGATACATATGGAAAGAGAATATCATAAAACAGCAATTGTGCGGTCTTCAGAATTTATAAAATGTTTTGACGGCAAACAATAGAAATTCAACTAGATGACCAACTAAATGAAACTGTCAAAGAAAATAAAAAGAAGTTAATTCCTATAGTTAAAACAATTATTTTCTGTGGTCATCATAATATACCTTTAAATTTCTTACAATATTATAATAATTTAAATATAATCTTTAATAAATAAAAAAAAATAAGAATTTAAGATTTCAGATTTGCGTTTAGGACTGTGCCCCCCCCCCCCAAAAAAAAAAAAATTAAAAATAAATCTATGCTTTCGACGAGTATTTTTTTGAATTTAATATCCATCCAATTCGTTTTTGCCTACTTAAGCCCCCCTCAATAAGAAAATCGATATAATCTCCGTCCATCGATTTAGAGTCGTCTGCAGATACCTGAAATATTGTAATACACTGTGCTTTGACGGCTTATATATTTTATACTATATGCTTTACTATGACGCGATTGCACGACGTGCGTCCCCACGATACGCCCAACGGTAT